>NC_067207.1:3272620-3563612 GCF_026262505.1 Trichomonas vaginalis G3 | reverse complement strand
GTTAGAATTATTTGAGCTTTCATGCATTTATCGAACATATTTAGATATGCATTGATCAATGTGATAATTCAAATTGTAAATTAGTTGTCATAAACCAAGAAGCGAAAAAACTGAAGTTATAACTTTTCTAGCAATATATCTGATGTTTATGATCTAATTTTGCACCAATACGTGGCTCGAAATTAAGGTGTATGTATCTTCGAGTTGAATCATTATTTCTATTAATATTCTCATCATATCTGGACAATTAAATATGTGGGTGGTAACAATCATCAACAAATAATTATGACATAGTACTGTGTATTCAGAATTTTCGTGTAGAGTTATGCGAGCCCAGAGATTGAGTTAAAGAAGCATTACTTTTTTTTATTTGGAAAATTTGAGATTCCTCTAATAATAATTGACTTCAGCAGTCGGTAAGCTTGTTATTCGAGAATATGGATTGATAAAATTGCAAGCAATGTCTATAACATATCTCAATTGTGAACAAAAATTATGAATAAATTGAGATTATTATTTTGGAAATTCGCTATGAACGCCTAAAAAACACAAGACTCAAGCCAAATGTTCGACGTATATACATTTCTCTTGATATCAATACATCTCCACTTGATTCTGAAGTAAATTAATCTGAAATTTAGAAGAATATGAACAAACTTATAGCGTGATAATTATCTTTATGTCTAATGAGTACTGAACTTGATGTAATAGTGTAGGAATTAAAAACAAATAAGTGGTGAAATTAAGAGTTTAATTATTCTTCAGAGAAGATAATTTGAATTTTCAGAAGAGTAGTAAGCGCCATTTTCTCTTGGATGTTCTTTGAGGCTGAGTGTTCGTCGTTCCGCACCTTGCATCGATATTCCGAGACTCCGTGAAGGCGCTCTTGTGTGGAGATAGCTGTCCTGCATGACCAATCTTCTCCCCTATCTGCGTCGTAGGAAGTTACATAATAATATGAAAAGTCTTCGCTGATGTCGAATCCGTAATGACTTCGAAGAGGAAGACGCACTTAAATTGCGTGGCATATGCCCTCTGCTTTCCAATTGTCATCAGGAATCGTCGTTGAAGCATATGGCTCTTGCTGCTTTCTTGAGGACCGATTTCTGTGATTGATCGTTATTGAGCGAGAAGATGATGTATGTGCTCACCAGTGCAAGCTCGTTGTTATGCCTTTTGAACTCGCATGGTTGATCTTGATCTGTTGATCATTCTGCTCTAGATGAAATATGAAGTGGGACAATCTTGATAATCCAATCTTTGCATTGTCCTGCTTCAATCCATTTTTCTGAATATAATCCTCATTTTGTAATCAGATTATACTTGTGATGATAATATATTGGAATATCTGACTAAATAGCTAGCGATGAATTCTGAAAATCTTAAATTTGAATGGATGGATAATAATTTTTTGAAGCAGGGGTCAAATTGTATTTGTCACTTTCCACAAAGAATGATAATGGAAAAAGTTATTCATATAGTTGATCTCATTCCACTGAGTGAGAGATGCATGTGTTAATGAGGATAAAAACGGTGGATTGCCTGCCTCTAAGTCCAAGGTTCAGACAACATGGCTTCATTTTTCTCTTTTTAATTGACGTAAACTATTCAATTTTTTGTTCTCCATTCAAAATTTCAGAATTTTTTTTGCAGAATTTCACGCACATCTCGAAGTTACCTTGTAACAACCACCACTGCCTACGAAAGACGAAAGGTGTTCACGATTTCACCGGAAATCGACGTTGTTTAAGAGTATGCACTTTTTGTCACCTACTCTAATTTTCCCTCAATTATTAATCAATAACGATATATGAATTGTTCTTTTTGAATAAAAATATTATTAAATGAACAATATGTAAATATTGATATCTTTTTTTAGTTCCAAAAAACAAAAGGCAATTTTTATAGGCAAAATCCGATGATCATTTGAAAAGAATTTTTTCAATTAGGGACTTTCTCAAGTTTACGAAAAAATCATCTTTATTCAAAAACAAAACTCTTTACATACAGTCCTGTTTCGGATAACGAATAATTAACCAAAAATCCACCAAATTTTGTAACATGTTGGAAGTCACTGTTGAGAAAGTCCGATATTTCTGTTGAAGTTCAAACTTTTGTTTTCCTGATATTAAGGCGGGTTTTCAAGTCCTATATGTTTGAATATTGCAAGATTTCTCCTCTTTTCCCTTCATTTTCATAAAATCATAATTTCAAAATATTTAAAATAAATATCATTTTATAAATGATGTTACAGACATTTATAATTGTTATTTATAAATGATACATATGGATTGTGCCAGTTTAAATATATAAATTCAATTTGAAATTTATGATTAACTGAAATTTCCTAAAATTATTACAATACAATATGTACGAATTTTCATATCTTAGATAATATAAATAATTGATGAAAACTAGTGTACATCAACAGATATTTAAATGAATATAATTTGATAGTAATTTATATTTATAAGTATAATTTGTCTGTTATTACTTACACAACTACAATATGGTAAATCCAATATTTATAAATTCATTTAATATTAAATTGGAAATTAGAATTTTATGTGAAAAATGAAGGGAAAGGAGAAATCTTGCAATATTTCAAACATCTATAGACTTGAAAATCCGCCTTATATCAGGAAAGACAAAAGTTTGAACTTCTACAGAAAGTATCGGACTTTCTCAACAGTGACTTCACATGTTACAAAATTCGGTGGATTTTGGTTATATATCGTTATCAGAAACAGGACGTATGTAAAAGAGGTTTTTGTTTTGAATAACAGATGATTTTTTAAACTTGAGAAAGTCCCTATTGAAAAAATTCTTTTCAAATGATCATCGGAATTTTGATATAAAAATTGCCAACTTATTGTTTTTGGAACTAAAAAAAAGATATCATATTTATCATATTGTTACATTTCATAATTTTATTCAAAAGAAAAATTCATATACGTTATTGATTAATAATTGAGGGAGAAAAATATTATCATCCATTCAATTAAGATTTTCAGATTCAATGCTAGTAATTTTAGGCATGATATTCACAAATATATACACACAAGTATCACCTGATTAAGCAAAAATGAGGATTAAAATTTCAGAAAAAAATGGAAATTTGAAGCAGAGGACAATTGCACAAGATTGATTCATCAAGAATTGTCCACTTCATATTTCATTCTAGGAGCAAAATATCACACAGATCAAGATCAACAAGCGAAGTTCAGAGAGCATACAACGACTTGCACAGGGTGAGACAAGTACATCATCTTCGCTCAATAACGATCTCACAGAAATTCGTCCTCAAAGAAAGCAGCAAGCCCATATGCTTCACACGACGAATTCCTCGATGGAACATTGAAGCAGAGGGCATTATGCTACGCAATTTAACAAGTGCGTCTTCTCCCTTCGAAGTCATACGATTTCGACATCAGCGAAAACGTTTCATTATTATGATCTCACGCGCAGAAGGAGGAAGAAGATGGTCATCGCAGGAGCAGCTATCTACAACAAAGAGCGCATTCAACGGAGGTCTCGTATCGAGCAAGTGGCGAACGACGAAAAACTCAGCCTCAAAAAACATCCAAGAGAAATGCGCTTACTACTTCTTTCCTTGAAAACAAATTATCTTCTCTGAAGAAGAATTAAACTCTTATTTCAACACTAATTATATTTTATTTTTGATTCTTTCAATAGTGTATCAATACATAAGCTTCTTCCTTTTGAATCATAGCAGCCATCTCTGGTGTGCGTTTCAACACCTGTGTAAGATTGTAAAAGTTTCTCCTCTCTGAATTCTGATCGTTCCGATCTCTTCCAAGTGATTGGCAATCACAGTTGAATGTGTTTTTGAGTAATCTCTGAATTCTTCATTATTCTGGAGTTTCTCGGCATCTTCTTGAACTGTGTCATTCCTTGTTGAAGTCTGAGACAGATTCTTCAAACATTCAAATGATTTGCTTGAATTCTCTGGATCATCTACGAACTGCTGAATTGTGGGTGAACCAGTGGATGTGCAGCGAGCATTTGGAAATTGAGTTGATGATCTGTAGATTTGACTTTGGGATTTTTTCGACTGATCTAAACATTTCCTGAATCTTCTTTGGATCGAGAATCCGAATTGGAAAACCTCCAAAAGCATTATTCATCGGATGAAGACTTTCTTGACCATTGAGAATGTATTTTCTTGAATTCCGCTCTTTCGAGTGTTTCTCTGTCATCGAGTTCGTTGTCCGTTTAAGAAGAGAGATGCATAATCATAAATCTGTTTTCCTTGATTGAAGCGATAATTGCTTTAGTTCAACCAAACAGTTGACTGATCACTGTCTACTTCTACTTCGAATGCCTCTTTTTTCACCAGTGATTTGGATCTTCATTCTTGTAAAATGCTTTCTTTTTCTTCAATAGAACTAATGATCAGTTTTTTTTTACACAGAAAATCACTTTCTTCATTACACTTTTATCTGGTATATCTTGTGAAATTCAAATAATAGATTAGAGTAAGCCGGAAATAAATAATAAAATATATAATTGAAATTAATTCAAATTGATATGATTTCAATCTTGATTCTCCGATTTTAAGCAATTTTTGAATCAAATACCTTAAATTTAGAATAGTTGCTCCAAAATTCTTTCAAAAAATAGAGGCAATTGTCTTAGCGAACATGAAATTAGTTCATCTGTAAACCCTAAAATCCGCTATTTGTAAAGATTTACTGCATTTACTAAATCTCATACCTCAAATCATTTTCTGTCCAATTCAAAAACTGCTATGAATTTTGAGTATTGCCAATTTGAGTTTATTTGGTTATGGTGTCTTATAGTAGTGGGATATTTATGAATTTGCTTCTGTAGTCTTCGATTGAAATAAAAATGTTTCAATAATCTTAAATAAGGATGTTTTTTCTGTTAGTGATTATCTTCTGCCTTAAAATAGCTTCCCAAACTTGGCAATCAAATTCTTGATCAAATATTCAACTATTCAAATTATTTGATAAGTTTACGATCAATAAAAGACTGCAAAAAAGCAACAGTTGAAATTTTTGTTAGTGAAATTAAAATAATAATCTATTTATCAATTCTATTATGGTTAAAGTTTCCTCATGATGAAAAAATTACAACAGCAAATCAACAAATTTGATTTCATAAAAAACGGAAAGAGTAACTACTTTAAGTATGAAACAATCAGTTTATATAAATTTAATAAAGTGGCTTCTAAAAACAAGTTGGACGTTGGCCGTGCAGGTAAATCAAACAAAGACCTTTGGTAAATCTTGAGCTGGAGCAGTTTTGAGGGCTTGGCAACGGAAGAACCGCTGACGCACGAAAGGAGATCAACAGCTCCTTGGTAGTTAATGTTTTTGACTTGAAGGAATTGAATTAAATAACAAGCAGCGCCTCCGTACTTCTTTGAAGCTTCTGTAAGTATTTTTAGCGTCGTCTAATCAGTCCCTTGTATACTGTAATGACTTAGCCGTATGACTTCTAATGGTAAAGAATAAAATTCTGGATTGGAAATCAATTTAAGAACTCCGACTGAATTTGTGGCTCTGCTGAGGAAAGGTCTTCGCCGGTCTGTACTAATGTAAATAATAACTGTACGATATCAGCCATTTCTATTTTAAATTTAGAAATTTGTCACTTTTTGTATTGAAAAATCGACCGTTATTTGAATTGTTTCATTTCAGAGGTATTATGTGCTTGATGCTGTTCTTTGACATTCGTGAATCAATATCTACTGAGCCAATTTTTCTGCGTAGATCAAACTTCTCTTGAAATTTAACGGTTCGAATTTTGGATCATACAAATACTGGAATAACTTTGGTGTATTAACAGAGTCGTGCTCAACAGCTTTGATTTTGAGGTGAGAGTGCCAAATTTCATCTTCATAATATTCCATATTTTATTAATGTTCGTTTTCATGTGTTCGCGTTGTCTTCCCTTTCCTGACGAAAACTCCAAGTCTTGTTTTGCTTCATTCACTTGTTGTTTCATGTTTCGCTTCATTTCTTCAAGATTTGTAAATTCCTTCTGTAATTGTGATTCTAGAACTGCAATATCAGGGTCAGCGACTCTCTGTGATGTTTTTGATGGAGATAGATAGTTTTTATAATATTAACTGTCACCATATGAAGCTTCATCCAAACTTGCCGATAAATTCGATGTAATTTAGATTTTGTTGATTGTAAGTATGCATATCATTAACTTTCATACTGACGTGGATTCAATGGTGATACTTGCATTGTAAATGGAGTCTTTTGTTCTGCTAACGGGTGATTTCACATAAAATTTCTAAGTAAAAAGTGGCATCAATGTAAAAAAAATTAAAAATCGAATAAATATAATGTATTTCGTGAATAATAAAATTCCGGGAATGTTTAATTCACTTTTATGATTTACGAGTGTTACTGGAACTTTTTTAATATCATTGTTATTATAGTGTATGTCTTTGAGTTATCTTGAAATCACATCAAATATGAGGGCGTCTTTAACCCGCGCCATATTAACGACTCAAAAGGTTTCCGAGTCAGCAAGGCTAGCACTTCACAGCAACTAACTCCTGCGCAGTTTCATATAATCCATCACCAGAGGATTTGACTTTAATTTCGACCATTAAAAATCAATTTGAAGGCATGTGTAGCAAAAATCAATGAAAGTAATCGAAGAAAACGAAACAATATATGGAATTCAGACAACTTATCAAGATGTTGTTAAACAGACTTTTAAAATTCTGTTATCAAATCTTCTAAACGCAGCAATACTTACTTCAAAAAGCATCAAACTCTTGTCGTTTAACAGCTGTACAAACCAAGTTATAGCTCAGCTTCGTGTAGAATTCCATCACAAAAATTTGAAAAGATTGGAAAACATTTTCAAAACAAATAGATCTGCTTGCTGATTCCCACCCTCCACCGCACATCTACTGAGATACAAAATTCGCTTTCAAAGTATTATATCTGCGATCGAAATCATCAATACAAGTTATTCACGTAGAAGTACCCAAGTCTTACTCTTAATGGATGTGTGGTAGTATTTTAAACTTAAATTCATCCCTTAAACAGAAAATAACGGATTATTTTTTTACAAGCCAATTTTCCTAAATTTGAAGGAAATGTATTAAAATCCTATATTGATGAGATGCTAAACATATAGCAAGTGCTAACAGACGCGTTTCTAATGAATTTGTGCAAACGTGGTATTATTGCCTTGTGATCTCTCAAGAATTCGAGGTAATATATTCAATGATGTTGATGATATTGTCAATTGATCAAAAGTTCATTTGTATTCCCTGATGAAATGAAAGAAAATCAATCTGAAAAAAATAAATCTCGACTAAAAATTTGATATCTGTATTCAAAGCTTTCATACCATTTGGCAGTTGTTAAGCCATTGAATCCTTTTAGTTCCTACAAAGAAGCCTGCAGAAGAAACAGAAGAAGAAAAAGATAAAAAACCTGTTCAAGTTTCTGAAAAGCTGAGTTGCTTTCAATTCATTATTAATCAAATAGGTGATATAACAGGAAATGCTTTCAGTGAAACAAAGCGTGATGCTGTAATGAAATTATTTCATATTATTTGAACCAAGAAACATATTAGCTGGTAAAATAACAGAAACGACTAATCTCAAGAATATGTATGATACACCAAAAACATCAGTCAGAAGGAAGAAATTGAAATGTTAAAACAAAAATTAGAAGTTTTTAACAAATCACTATGAGGAAAATGAAGAAAGAGTTGGCAACTACAACATAAACACAAATTCCAAGAATATGAGAAGAAGGTAACAGAAAACGCAGACACAATGACAAATTTTGCAAAATCAATATGAAAAAATTGACAAAACTTGAAATCCTTTATACTTGAGAAAACATATCAGGAGAATACTAGAGTTGGAAAACGATCAATCAGCTGATGATAATTAATTTGAAAAACTTAAAGATTAATTCATCAAATTAAAACGAAAAAATGCATATAAATGTGAAGTCAAAGATTGCAAAAAATATCAAATATTGAAGATAAACTCCATGAAGCTACAGGAAATGCTAACAATTTCACCCAATTGACGCAATCGAGATATTTGAAAAATAAAATTTCTTCACTAAACTCTGAAATTTGAAGCATTTAAAACAAAGCAAACAGAACTGCATAATGTATCTATGGAATTGATGTTAATTGAATGCCAAACTCCAAGAATTAATGAGCAAAAATTAATTTCTATGACAGTTCCTCAAGTTTATGAACATATTATGCACAGAGTTAAGATATTAAAGAGGAATTCTGTGTCTGCTGAAGAAATGGCCCAAGAATGTCCAAGAATTTTACGAAAAACTTAATTCGGTCATAAAAAATTTTAATGAAATCACAAATGATGAGATAACTATTCCTCCAATTGGACGACTGATGAAGAGAAAGAGGCATCAATTGCAAAGCTCATTGATATTTTTTAAAGTCATTGAAAATCTCAATAGACAAGAAAAATTGAACTTCATTTACAAAAACAAGAGAATTGAAAAAGAAATACAAAAGATTAGAATTAGAATTTGGAACAATCGCGCAGCAAAAATGTTGAACGCTTTGAACATCAAGACTGATCTAGCTATAACAAAGAACTTGTTTAATGTTGCTTTCAAAGCATTAAGTGATATTCAATCTCCTTATTTAGAGAAAATTGATTCACTTTGAAAAACGCGTAAAAAGAATTATCAGAAGGAGTTTCTTCAATTTACTCAAGAACAGTTTCTGTTTTCAAAGCAGATCCTAAGAGAAATCTGTTGAATCCAAATACAAACTATGCACGTATATTTAAACACATTAAATGACAGTTCTCAGAGAAAGAGTTGTTATAGAAAATTCGGAAAAAAGAATTGAATTTTTGAGATCTCAAATTTCATCAATTGTCATAAAAAGTGCAATGCTGTTGATGGAGATATAAACTCAGGATCTTAATGAGTTGAATGACAATGAACTTATTGATGAACTGTTTTAGATTCACACAATTATATCTCGCCAACTTATTCTGATTCATTTCTTTCTTCCGACCAATTAATGAAAACCCTTCATCTGTTACTAAATATTTCACTGAAGAAAACGCAGAAATCCTCTTGAATTCATCAAACTTATTGTCAAACGCTTCTCTGATCAGGAGAAGGCAATTAGTCTTGTTTCAAAACTTAGATCGATCTGTAGAATCAATGCTTAGGAAAGTTTCCCGAGCTTGAAAAGTATGAAAAACTATCTGACGCATTCCTCGACACAAGAAATCGATTAAATAGATTTATGAATGAAAGTTGAAAAGATTTCTCAAGTAACAAACTTCCAGGGTTATTGCAAGTTATTAGGTCATTAGCGCTGTTAACAATATGAATTATTTTAGCGAATTTGTCTGAAAGAATTGTATTGTTTTATATAAAAATTTTCTATCGATGTTAATTTTAATATACTGGGAATATAGCTTCCAAACTTCTATTTTTATAATCGAAAATCCAGAAATTCCAGAATATGAAATCAATATTTTGATTGAGCAAAAATTATATAATTAAGTCTTATTCAATTAGGGCTGTACAAAATCGAAGAAAAACATTGCGTGCGGTAATATAGGTTCAAAAAAATCGCGCCTCGGCGCTCCGCCGCCTCGACACTATTAAGTGCGCATTATATTTAATATGTCCTTCTTTTTCTTCTTCTTTTCCTTTTCCTTCTTCCTCTCCTTCCTCTTCTTCCTTCTCCTTCTCTTTTTACAACAACGTCGAAGATCTTCGAATTGATTGTTGGAAAAGCATCTATTTCAGAAAAGGATGCCTTTCTCAGTTAGTATACAAGTCATGTGTACGGCGGCACTGCGTTCCACCTTACCCAATACTTGTGAATTTGACACTTTACAAACCGCCAACCACTTCACTAACGAACTCACTAATGTAAAAAATAAACGTTCTCACTATCGTTCTCACAACGATTCACTAATGTTCTCATAAATTTTCCTCAATATCTTCATCATCAGTGTTAACCCTATTGTAGTCATACTTGAAGCCATAAACTTTCTCTAACTTCTTAACGTACAATTTACATAACTTACCTTCGTCATCGTATGGTTTAATGATATAACTATTTCTATCTTTATACACAGTCAATGAAAAGTCAACTGGTCTCGGATGTATTTGAAAGAACATGTTATGCTCAGGAACGAAGAATAAATTTAAATGTATGTTTGTTATACTGTGGAATTCGAATGAGTTGCTTTTGTTCTGTCATTTACATCCAAATAAAAATTTTCAGTAAAATAAAAAAATAAACTTAAAAATTAAATGATATCACCACCCTCACACGTATGAAAACATAGCACAAAAATAAATTTAGGTGAAGTGGTGAGATCTCACCTCTTTTTTCACCTGTTTTTTTCACCCTGTTGAATTCATTGCTTTATAACTCTCTTCCTTTCTCCAACTCTTCTAACTTCTTCTTAAGTTTAGCAATGTTGTCCTCATGAAGTTAATCTTTCTCAAAATCCTTCTTTATCTAATGGTTGCTTTATCTTTCTAAAACTGAACTCTACCATCCTCATATATGAATGTAAAAAACCTTCTTGGAAATAGTTCCTGATTTAATGTATTCTACCAAAAAACTTTTGTTTCATTGCTTCAGTGACTTTATTTGTCATTTCAATCAACTAAAAATTTTAATATAAATAAAAAATAAACGTTATTTTTCAGTAAGGAAACGCAGGAGTTTTACGATTTATTGAGGAGTAGGTTCTGGTTTAAATGTTGGAGTCGGTTAGAGTTGACTTTTGAACAGGAGTTTGTACTTCCATAGGTTCAGGAGTCATTGAAGGTTTTGCTTGTGAAGGCGTTGGTTTTGGCGAAGGTGTTGGAGTTTTGTTTAACTTCAGCTACTTCAGTATTATTTCAACATGCTTGTTTCTTTTCAACATCATAACTGCTACTGCTGTAGCTAGCCAAACCTAGTGGGAGACCATATCTTATATAAGGACTTGACCAAATGCTATTTTTGACAGGAGCTGGTGGACACTAACCTTGGTGAGACTGCTCTTTGCCATTGTGCAGCTCGTAAGAAATATTCAATAGGTGCTCCATAATCGTTTGGTAAAGTTTGTTCATAGATGGTGAAGGTTCACGAGAGCTTGATGAAGAAACTCATTTATAAGCTTTAAAAAATAAACGTTATCCTTTTATTCCTCACTGTCGTCCGTAGCTAAGTTATAGTCATCTAATTCTTATTATGGGATGCCATTAGCACGCACCTGAATGGCAAAGCACAATCCCTCATAAATCAATAAATGGCTTTGGTACATTTTCATTTGCTAGTTCAATAGGTCCTTTAACAGACAATTTGTATGTTATTGGAGCAGTAGATGTTTGACCTTGCTGGAAGCAAAAGTCCACTTCTGTTGGAAAACCACATAAGAAATGTGTTTGTCATAGCTATCCCATTTAGTTCCACACTACCATCATCCACCAATGACCCATAACATCTTCATTAAAATCCTATCATATCATTGTTTGTATTGCAGGCGTTCGCAAACCATTTCATAAATAACAGGTCCATATGATTTTTTCAGGTTCTGCAGGCATATTTCCATAAGCTCCCATGGAAAGCTGAAGATATTTAAACTTAGGGTTTCTCAAAATTAACATAATAGTTGCTCTTCTTTCTAAATAGTGCCCAAATACTTTTAACATTAATAGGCGTATAAGCTGCTGTAAATGTTGCACTTGAACTATCGTATTCTTTGAGAATGAACCGTCCATAGAATCCAATCCATAACTTTAACAGGAAAACATAAAGCCTCGTTTGTATAATTGTCTAAAGTTCTGTATAAATGTAGGTCTAAAGAAGAATGACTTTGGATGAATGAAACATTCATTAAAATCCATCTTTGTTCGAAATAGTTTGCTGGTTACAGTTGTAATAGTAAACTGTTCCACTAGCTTCTACTGCCTTCGTTTATCATAGTGAATGGTTCATTCCATGGAACAAATTATTTGTCGGTGGATTTGAATCTGAAGCAAATGCAACTTTAAGAGTTGGATTGAAAGCAATGATATCATTTACAGATATAGATGTGCATTGTAAGGCGTCGCTACTGAACTTTACTTTAAGCTGAATGTTTCCTGCAAAGCTGGAATAAATCGAATAGCTTCTAATGGAAGGAATCTTCTAACAGGAATCTTAAACGAAGCTTAAAATCAAATGATTTTCCTGCTGTAATTGGACCACTAACAATTTGTCCTGTTCTGCATGTTCCCGAATGACTCCATACATTTCATGTCGAGTCTTTGAGAAAAAACATCTACTTTCTTTATTTGTTCGGTTAGTTGTAGAGTTTGAAGTTATATATGCTTCTTCTCTTGCGTTGTCTTGAGAATATACGATACGACCATTTGCAAGGATTTTGATATCCAGCAACTGCATAGAAAGCGTCATCGAAACCAATCCAAAATCCTGGGTGGGTTTGTTTTATTGGAACCTGAACCAATTTCTTTATCTACAAATAAATTGAGCCTTCCATTTTATTACGTAATGAATGTATTGTAAAGGTCCAACATATTTTCACCAGGAGGTGAGAGATTGAATGTTACTCATGTGTTACTTAGCAGTTCCAGTGTTGATGGAATCTTTGCGTCAGAATATTTCTATTAGTGTCACCAATTTGAACTGCATTGTCTATGATATCGAAATATGAGCGGAATCTGATGAATATGCTCTGCTGGAGTAAATTCGTTTAGCTGTTCGTTCTGCATGTATTTACTTCAGATAAAAATATCTATTTACTTCATTATTCTCACTCTTCTTCTTGGCATTCGTGTGGAAGTTTTTCTTGACATTTTCAATGAACGTACATTCTCTTTTGTCTCAACTTCTTCACTGGCGGGTCAGGATTCTTTGAACTCGGTTTGTTTTTCAATGAAATTCACGAACTTTGCAATAAGCTTTGGTTCGTTATTGAAAGTACATCTGGCTTCTTTCTTCTGTTCTATTGGGCTCAGTTGAACAGAAGGTTTTATATGGGCTTCGTGGACTTCACCTTGCCATGCACCTTATGTTGTCGCTTTCTGCATTCGCTAATGAACCTTTCTTTCTTTACGTATATTTACCATCTTTACTCTGACTTACGTAATAGAAAGGATGTTGTATTCCTCTGCGTCATTTAATATAATAGACTCTCGCTCTGATTTTGACAAGCTCATTTTACATCGGTTAAAGTTTTAATTTGTTTTTATCTGCAGTCAAATGACTCAGACAAGCCCACGGACAAGACCCAAGAGGTCATAGATGTTGAAGCATTGAAGAAAGAAATTCGTGAGCAAATTTTATCCGAACTGAAGGAACAAAAACAAGAACAAAAGCCAGAGAGACCAAAGAGAAAACTAGTGAAAACAACATGCTGCATTAGCTGCTGGAGACAAAAGAACCCACGTTTGCTGGCGGAAGAAAGCTAGAGAAGAAGCTGAAGCAAAAGCTAGAGAAGAAGCAAAAGCAAAGAAAGAGTAAATGGTTTATTTTTATCGAACTAAATGTATAGACAAATACCTTATCTGTTGCGTTCAGTAGTGAAAACCCCGACGTCAAAATAAAGGAGAACAGAGTAACGTTTAAGTTTCCAACAGACTGGATTATGACATAAATGAAGAGAAGTACATTGGCATAACATCTATGTATATAACACGTGCTTCAAAAAGGTTGACTTTATACTTCAAGTCGAGATAGAAAATGACGAACAAGTCTTTAAGCGCCCAAAACATTCACATATACAAATACTTTAAAGACGATACAACGTTGCAACAATGTATGATTTCATTTAATGAGATGTTCGAGAAAAAGTTCAACATTGAAGTACAAACTTTACAGCCTTTACGTGAGTGTCTTGCACAACTGAAAGAAGAAGGTAGTCAGCCACAACTTATATGACTGTTCATTATGAATTTAATGAAAATGAGATGAACACATGACTGTCAATTCATTGTATTCACCATTCAATGAAGTCGCTAAAGAAAAGAAAATCCATTACGTATAAGATTTTCAAATCTCTGAACCAAGTGATGATTTCAAGAATGTTTCAATTATGATGCAATGCTTCGAGGAAAAATGATTTTTCGAAATTAGATTCCAGGCATTTGGGATAGAAAGCAAGCTATATTATATTCAAACTTAAGTAAGGGAGTGAAAATGAGTTCATTGGTCATACAAGAACTTCACCATTCCTAACCCTAAATACTATTAAATTAACTGGCTTCAATCGTTGAGTTTTGGATAGACATGTTCTCCACTCATGACCATAACTGCCAGTGTTCTTACCTCCAGACCATAAGGACTGTCTCTACATTGAAGCCAACTCTTAAACTCTACCATCGCAGTATTGTAAAATGACCACATGGGCTTCGCCCTTGCCGCTAGTTTTTATTTTATCACGAATGACCTCATTGCTGACAAAAATAAATGACCTCAGAACTTCAACTTACGAATAAAGCTTGGTTTTAGTCGTTATTGAGAAGTTAAACTTCTCTTCAAAGCAAGGTTGACATGACTTACATAAGTCAAATCAATCTCTTGACCGTCATAAAGTGCTTTGTAAAGTTTCATTAAAACTGAACTCAGAGTCTTTGTCATATGTTCTTCGGAACCATTAAACCTTTATCTTCATCATAGAAACACTGACAGAGTCAGGAAACATTTCATTAGTGGTTAAAGCAATTAACATCTTGCTTCACACCTTTCATTCTGCAGTTGAAATGCAACTTCATTTTAAATCATTCGTGAGTAAGTCTATGTAAGTCTTCTTTCCACCAAAATATTGACTTGTATGCTAAACTTTTTTATCTTTTGTGATTTCTGCAAAGTCCTATGAAATTGACCAAGGTTTTTACCCAATGAGAACTCTTCCATAACTTTCTCAAACTCTTCAGCTAAACGAGGATATCTTCATTGTAGAGATGCATTACTGTCCTATCCTATAAAAGATGTCCATTCCTAAGTCCTCAGCATACAGAATACTTCACACATTATTCTCTTCGACATAGACAGAATGTTAACACCAAGTGGACAGAAGTTAAAGTGTCTGCAAATACTTTTCGTTAGCTTGAAAATAGTTTTAATCTGAACCACCCAAACCTTCGAACTTCACTATATGGTTGTAGTTTCTGATGGCATATCTTATAGCATCTTTGTCATTTACTATGTTATTTTTGACTCAAATAGGAGATAGATAGTTTGCCATAAATACTGTTCAGAATGAGCTTTATATTTTCTTGCAAAGGATTTCTTCTTTTCTATTACTTTAACCTTAACTCAAACAACTTCTTTACTTCATCTCTTATTCTAATATCTCTGTTTCCATCGTAATAGTATCTTGGCAACACTTCACATTTGACACCTTGATATTTTTATGAGGTCTTGTAATGTTATATGGTCAACATACATTAAACAGCAAGTGTTTAACTCTGGGACGTTAAGTTCTGGATTTAGTTCAGGGTCACAAACTATTAAAGGAAAGTGTCTATGTATTCCAATCTCTGTTATCTTAATGAGAACAAAAGAAGCCAGACATAAACTTTTCACCAATGGGTTCCTTTTGGTCGTCATCGAATAAATGTCTCATGAGATACTCTGTGCTTAACATTTCTTTCTTCATAACCTTTGGAATACCTTCTAAAGTATAAAGTCTTGCTATAGCTGATGGATATAATGAAACAGTCGAAGTCAGCAATGAGTTTCTTTTCGCTCTCTTTGTTTAATGTTATCTGACAGCATACATCTTCCACCTGAATACAGCGTGAAATAAATTCTCTTGGTTTATTTGAGAGGTCATATAAATTTCCATTCGGGAAGTACACTCTGTTCTCAAACAATTTGTTAGCAATAGAACAAATACTAACGTAGTCATAAACGTTTAAATCAAATTCTTTCAATATGTCATTGCGGAACTTAACAAAACCTTCTCTTAAAATCTTACATCTTGTTTGCATAAAATGTGCTATACTTTTCTAATTCGAAGTGGTTCTCATCTATTCTGCACCTTTGATGGAATCTATGTTTTTCATGAATGTATCTGCATCCCGGATAAACTTACATGCTTCAGAAATGAAACAACCAGTTCTGTTGTCATTTGGCTAAACAAAACAACTGCTGTAGTAGTTGTATGGAAATTACTTCTTTCGGTCCTGTTTGTAAGTTAAACATACAGGAAATAGTTTAGCTTCTTATTTATAACACGAAGAGTTTTTATAATAATGCCCTTCCTTTATATAAGCCAGTTATTTGCATTGTTCGTGAACCTTTAATGATGGGAGTCCTTTCACTTCTGTCATGTGTCTTAAGATGAGTTTATTCATAACTGAGGTTATGGAAATATATTAAACTCTTGTCAGGAAGTCGTTCCAAAAATTCTGTTGCACAGTTCTGACCCCAAATGCTTTCACTCATGAACCATCTTCACTGTACATAACAAATGTTAAAGCTTTATGAACTCCATCAGTTGCTACACTCAAAATCAGCAAAGAAAACGTGCTTAGGAATGAACTTGTCACTTATTTTTATTTACTTCTTGACTCGGCTTTCTCCTTTCATTGTACACAATACCTTGGAGCATATGTCAAATCTTTAAATGGTTGCAAGGTTCTGTTTATATAAGTCAGTCGTATATGTGAAAAGTTCTCCATAAGAAATAGGTTCAAATATTTGCACTCCCACAATGTTTTCATAACATCCATAACGGTGTTTCTATCATAACAACTACATATTTATCTTTCTCTCTTTGTATAAATCTTCATTTGTTTATCAATGTTCATTCCACACACTCCTTCAGATTTCTATATAGTGCGAATGAAATATGTTGTCATTGGTAATTCTCATTTAGCATGTAGTGGTCTTCAACAAGAAGTAAGTCAATAGTTCGAACAGTTTCACATTCTTTTGGTATGTATCTCTTTATTTCATTATGTCTTGAGTCATTGAAATAACCAATGTAACATTAAATGCTATACCTGTTGCGTCAGAAATTTCTTTACTTTACTTTGAGGAAAGTCTCTAACACGAATGACTTCTCTCATGTGTCAATAGTTTCTTCATTTATTCCCAGCCTGAATGCAAGCATAAACGAAACAATTGTCTTCTGTCATAAGTGCTGCAGTCTTTTGTTCAATTCATTGAAGATTTGTAGCGTTCAAGATTTATAGGTAATTGCAAAGATACTTCCAGAACTGACCGCTTCTCTTCTTATAAAACTTTCTTTTCACCATTATCTTTCCAAAAGCTTTCTATAAGTGCTGGGTTTCCTGTTTGCTTAAGAGCTTCCAAATGGCTTTCTGGTTCATTTGTCAGCGTGCTTTCATCTCTATATGGTCTCTTTTTGGTTGCCTTTCTTTACACTGACATCGTTAAGCCTTCATATTCTGTTAAATCATACATCTTTATTTTCGGTAAGATTCTTTATGTTTATCAAGAAGAAGTCATAGTGCATTTCAAAATACCTGCAGCATTTGCTTCTATTCTGATATTAAGTTCTCCTTCAAGAGCTGATGTAGTAATGTTCCAAATATTATTGAGGTTTAACGTAGAACATTCATACTTTCCACCAAGTTTATAACATACCATCCATCTCTGTTGTGAGTTTATTTTAATTTTCTCTAAGAGTCTCATGAAAACCTTACCGAAATGTTTGTGTAAGTAGTCTCTGTTTGGTTCATCTAAAGCTTCGATGTTAAAGTCAATGAGTCTATTGCCTGACTTCACATTTCTCTTCCTATCTCTTTCACCTTTCTTTAACCATCCTCTCACCTTCTTTGTTTGTCGTCAATGGAACGAATGACATCGTTAGCTTTGCGAACTTGTTCTATAGCGCTCTTAAACATCTCTCTTCTCTGTTGTTTCAGGTGTGTCGTCTCTTCTTCTTGTTCAACCAACGTTTGCATTTGTTATGTCAAACATTTCTTCTCTTACTTCATGAGGTACTGAACGTCTATGATATAAGTCAATAGCAACGTCATTTTAAAGGAAATGCTCTTGCATGGACTTTGTCCTCGCCGCGTTGCAGCTTTATGAACTCATGAATTCTATCATAACTTATTGCACCATTATAGTCCTTAATGAAGTCAGCGAGTGCTTTTTTGTTGTTGCGTAATGCTTTGCAACATCTATATTAGCTTCTGTAAGAAGTTGTTTTATTTCGAGTGTTCTAACTTAGACAACTTCCGATACATCTTTAGTAGAAATAAAAAATATATTTTTGAAAAAATTAGATTAGATTTTTTAAAGTTATTTTTCAAAATAATTTAATATTTTTATTTTAATGAAACACATGCAAGATTGCAAGTTCTTTTCATACAATGCTCTCGCTACTGCCATCAAGAATGAGTTCAATAATGCTTCAAATGTTAATGTTATCTTTAACAAGAAGTTTGTGAAAGAATCTAAGTTTGGTCAGTATGTCAGACCATTAGCTATCGTCATTGACCGCAAACGTTATACTTCACAAGAGTTAGCAGTAGTTTTGAAACAAAAGAGTTTCTTCGTGAATTCAAAGATACTCATTATACTGTTATAAAGAACTCTAATATTGCTTCTTCAGTATTGCTTAAATCTTCCGAACAGAAAGAAATAAAGAAGGGTGAAACAAATGTGTGAAATATTATCCTTCATCTCTGAAGACAATAACGAACAAAGATGTTATACAGAAATTCTTACCAAAGGTTGAAGAAGCTTCTATTGACATTGACGAAGGAAGTGAAATGGTTGAAGAAATAGACCCTGAAGCTATTTAAGCAAAATATATTTTTGGTTAGTCTTCATATCGATATTTTACAACAATTCCCCAATGTATAAACTTTTCATAAGCTTTATATACCTTCAGAAATTTTGCATAATCTTTAGAAGCATTTAGATATTGTTTAAATGCTTGTTATGTCTTCAGAAATTTTGCATAATCTTTTACATGTTGTTCGTTCTCTTCTTCTGTCATGAGTTTCCGAATATTCTAAATTCATGTTCTTTCATATGAGATTAAAAATTTTATAAAAAAATAAAATTAGCTTAGATTTTTTTATTCTTCCTCTTTGAAGTTATCGAAATATTCTGTTATTTTTTCCTTCAGTAATGTTAAGTCTTCTTTGAATGTAAGTATTGTGCAACCTTTGATGTCATAGTGTTTTGAGGAAGAGTATTTTTGACAATTTCCTTTTATGTTCATCGTGTCATTGAAATCGGTAAGTTTTCACGATAGAACCAGTTTCTGTCAGATTTGTAAATCTTATCTAAGTCGTAAAGCTCTTGTTTGTTCTTTCTGACTAAATGCAAATAACCAATCTTTATCTTCTCATTTTCATCTCTTCAGTGTAAATCATATACTTATAACTCTTTTCCTTTCCTTTTGTACCGAACGCGGTATTCTTTTCTGTATGCTTTTGTCTTTTGCTTCAATGACTTCATCTTTTGCTTGAAGTTTCTTTTCCATCTCTTCACGTTCTGCTTTATATAGTTCATCTAACATCATGAAAATATAACAAGCATTAACGAGGGTGAACCATATTGCTACAGCGTTTACTAAAAGTCTTTGAACATAATAACCTTTCAAACCAGGAGCCAAATTCTTGCGATTTTCATACGGAATCTCTTCTCTCGGTTTTCCGAGGGAAGCAATCATATGAGGAAATTCTTCTAAAAGTTCTTTTGTCTGTTGGTTTTCAAACCAATGATATGCTTGCTTTGTAGAACGAAGGCATTCATTATACTTTGCATTTGGTACATGTCATCTTTGACTGAACGAATGAGACGTAACTGTTTGTTATACTGTATGTACTCGTATTCTTCATTTATAGCTTCATGGACTATAACTGTTGTTGTGTTCTCTGATGTTGTCATTACTGTCTTACATTACAAAATAAAAAAAATAAATAAAAATAAAACTAACTTTATTTTCTGACTTCACAAAAGACCAAAAATAAACGCTTTACATGTATTTTTCAGCAACTTCGTCAAATAATTTTATAGCTTTATCTATCTCATCTACTTCAAACGTTTCTTTACTTTCGTGGGAGCACCATACATTTTCTCCAAAACTTCAAGCAGTTTTGTTTCAGCAGCTCTCATATCATTAACAAACACAACCTTGACTCTATTGACTGTACTGTCATATCTTTGAGTTATAATTATATGTCCTTCCTATCTTATATCTTTTTGTGTTGAAGTCCTTCGGTTCTGAACGATGTAAAGTAAGCCTTCACTGCAACGTTCCGTATCGAATGAACCATATGTTATGAAGTTATATCCAACAACTGGGTCTAACCATAAACAAACTATTGGTATAAGACTTTTGTCTATAAGATATGCTCTTGTTCCATGAAATGCTACTGATATCATAAGCTCAGGATTTCTTGTCAAAATTTTCTGAGTTGAAGCATTTCTAACCCAGTCGTTTGTTTTCTTTCCAGATGGATATAATGTCTGACAAAGAATATTTGTTGTATTTTCTTGAGTATCTTACGTTTAAATCACCTATTCTAACCACTTTGGTGTCATTGTTCTATCTTTCTAACTGTTTCAAACTCAATGTTTGTCATTACTGTTTTACATACAAAATAACTAATGAAATTCATTATTTTTGTGCTGATTCAATAAAAATAATGTTGAGGTGAAGAGGTGAGATCTCACCGTTTTTCACCTGTTTTTTCACCTAATTTTTCACAAGCGTTTTTCATGAATTGTACGATGTATATTGAAATCCTAAACAATTTCGTAGCTTTATTTCTTCTTTTAGTACATCAAAAGTTTTAACAATGCCGAAGGTTTCTTTATATTTCTTCTTGACGTCAGACAGAAGGAAATCTTCTGCTGTTGGATAGTTTTTATTAAGAAATGTCAACATATCCATTTTATCTTCTGCTGGGTTTCTGCTTCTTTCTTTAAGTCTGCATAGTCGTTTCGCATTCTTTCTATCTCTTTGACTGAGTAGTTATATTTTCTTATTGCTGCTTTACATTTTGAACATTGCGGCATCGTTTTGCGTTATACATTGAAACATTACCAGCTAAAATAACTAAAGCGTCAATTGCTCTCTTCATCTCAAACATAGCGGGTCTTATCTGTTCATTCCATACCTTACCTCTTCTATCTTTATCTCTTATCTGCCATACACATTTTGCAACTAATGAAACAAAGTTATCGTATGTCTTAAATTCTTCGGATTTAAAGGTCAGAAATATTTTTATAAACCATGTCGCAATCTTTGTCCATAACTTTATGGTTGCAATGAAAACCAAGGAATTCATAATTTACTTTACGTATGAATTTCTTAATTTCTACTGAGTCAGTTGCTTTGACTTCAATTTCGTCGAATTCAGGAATAGTTAGTTTTTGCTGCTGAATTTCAGGTAGTTTAGGCAATGGTCGATTAGGTCCTCCATTTCATAAAGATACTGTTCATTTGTTTCATCTTTCGCACTACAGTCTAAATTACTTGTTAAAAGTTCTTGCTTTATCTTCTGGATTTCTGTTTCAAAAGTATATGAAGAAGGAATAAAGCTTTTCATCTCTACCAACATTGACGTAGGATTCATGACTAGCGAGTTTGGTGCTGTAGTTGTTTGAATTGTTGTTGTGCCGATTGTTGAAATCATATCTTTATACAAAATAAAAATAAATAAAAATAAAACTAACTTTATTTTTTCTATCTTAAGAGAATTCATGAAAATTCACGAGGTGAAAAAACAGTGAAAAAAAGGTGAGATCTTACCTCTTCACCTAAATTATATTTTTTGTCATGGACGTCGTCCTCGCCGCTTTGCGTTTTTATGTTAAAATAATGGTACCATTAATGATATCATACTGTTCTCATTCATGTCTGATTTACATCTAATGAAAAAGTTTAAGAGAATTTTCTTATTCTTTCTGGCTTATTTTTGTCTTTCCAGTACTCCCGCCTCTAATTGGTCTCCAGATGTGTTGGCTTTGACTCTCTCAAGTTCTTAGATGTATAACATCTTCAACGCCTCCTTCATATCTTACTTTATAAGTGTCATCGTTTATGTTATAGCAAGTATTTCAATAACCACTCCTCGCTTTGCTTCGTCAATGGTTTCAGCAAGTTTTCCATTACTACTTTCGACTAATTTGTGACGAGGGTAAAACGCAAGAAGTCGTCAGCAGCTTTTATAGATATCCATTACCTTGCGTAGAGTCTACGATATAATAGTTTCTACTTAACCTTACGTTTCTTTGTCAACGGCTTGTTGTCAAGAACTACACGAACTTTTGTACCAGGAATGAGGGTAAATTGTGTTGAATTTCTGATATTTTGTGTTTGGCTTCGTTTCTTTTGTATATACTTTTCTTCTTGTTGTTGTGTCATTGAATTTGGTGTATGCCCTGTTGTAGAATGTGTTGAGGAATTATATACTTCGAGAAAATGTTTCATTGTTTCTTCGGTAAAGTCTCGCTCTTGGTTTAAATCTCTGAGCGTTCTTATGAAGCGTTTATGATGCTGAGTATTTATGGTTATGGTCTTCAGTAGTGTAGTGAGTATGTTTATGCTTAATGAGAAAATCTGTGATTTCATTGCTGAGGTATGCACTGTCTTGGTCTGATGTTAAAGTACTTGGGCTATGTTCTGCTACAAACTTTTGTAAAACTCTTAACACTTCACGAGTTCCTTTATTTTTCATTGGATATGCATATGCTTTACGAGTGTTAACATTAATGAAGATGAGGAATGGTTTATGTCTCCTTTTCTGCTTTGAATGAGAGTGTCAAATTGGTATGCGTCAGGAGTATTGGAGTAAATTGGTAAAAAGTAGTCGTAAGGGTTTATTTTTGTTTGATGTACAACATTTTTGTCAAAGAACCTTTTCACTTCAGCTCTGTAGTAAATCCCCAACTCTTTGCAGCTTCATGAACTTCTTAAATGACCTCCATGGATTTGTTCGAATACTTCTTTCAAGCTCATTTTATGTAAAGTTAAAAGATTTATTCTAGGCTCAAGCGCGTTCATTGAACGCGGTACCATGCGAATATAGTCCAAATGGTGGCATATAATCTTCACCCGAGCCTGTTGGATTTGTTGTGAAAGTGTGTGAATGATTTCCTGTGGTTCCACAGAAAATACCTGCGCTTGAATCTACTGGTCACTTGAAATATCATATCTATGCATTCCCTGTCTATCCGAACCTGCTGCAAGATTTGTATAACCTCTTTTTGTTATTGAATGTGAATGATTACCTGTTGTGTTTGTAGTTCCTGTATGAGTGTGCGGTGGAAGGTTTGCTTCTTTAATTTTCTTCGAACCTCCTGTTTGCTTTGAATATCTAGCACAGTATAAGAATTTGTCTACAATCTGTTCCCACGTACCAAAACCTAAAACTGTTTCTGGATTGTTGAGTTCATTGACGTATAAATAGAGCCTATAGGATATAATGTTTGAAGTATTTCAGTCTTTAATGTTTGAAGCTCTGTTTTGTCTGCTTTCTTATCTAACATTGCTGGTAGTTCATATGCTTTCAAAGTTTCTGGCATGACCTTCGATATTCCTGCAACTGTTATCTAAATTGTTAAGAGTATCTTTTACGCTTGTACTTGGATTCTCTAAAGGTGCACTTGAACCAAATCATAGTTCAATATTATGTCGTCTGCTCTAACAGTAGTGAAGGATTTATGTGTATGTTCTTTACTGCTTTTTTATCTAACATTGCTGGTAGTTCATGTGTTTCAAAGTTTCTGACATGACCTTCAATGTTCATACATTTACTATTTAAGGAGTTTAGTGTATCTTTTACGCTTGTACTTGGATTCTCTAAAGGTGCACTTGAACCCAAATCATAGTTCAATATTATGTCGTCTGCTCTAACAGTAGTGAAGGATTTATGTGTATGTTCTTTATCTGCTTTTTTATCTAACATTGCTGGTAGTTCATGTGTTTCAAAGTTTCTGACATGACCTTCAATGTTCATACATTTACTATTAAGGAGTTTAGTGTATCTTTTACGCTTGTACTTGGATTCTCTAAAGGTGCACTTGAACCAAGGGTATAGTTCAATATTATGTCGTCTGCTCTAACAGTAGTGAAGGATTTATGTGTATGGTTCTTGTCGGCTTTACTGTCTAATGTAGCTTGAAGTTCATTTATATCGGAGATATTGTGTTTATGAGATTTCAAAACTTTGTTCGTTGCGTCAAGTTCATCTTTGTCAGCTTTACTTTTAATAGCATCTTCAAAAGTTATTTTTGCCTTAACTCTCAATGTAAATCTTGGTTCAACTAATACACCGTTAACAAAGAAGTATGAAGCATAAATTTCATTGTTATAACCAAATGCTTCTAGCGCTTTACCCGTGTCATAATGTACAGTACAGCTTATGTCATAACCTTTAGCACGAATGAATTTATATCTTCTTTCATTAACATCTTCCGTCTTCACTTCTTCTTCAGTTCGTGTTAAATATCCATGGTAGTCCGTTATAATCTGTTCGTCTGAAGTTATATAATGAACGTGGTTTTTATCTGCTTTTTCGGCTAATTTCTCATTCATCTCATTCACTTCTAATTCAACTCTTCCGCCAGAACTCTTATTATCATTAATCTTTTTCATTAATTCGGTAATTACGTCATAAAGACTATATTCTGTTTTCGGTTTTGTAAATAATGAGTCAAAATTTCTTTTCATCATTACATCGCTGACATTAATGATATCACCAATTCCTTTTTCATTTATTCTCTTCATTAATTCTGCAATAATGACGAATATATAATCTGTTAATTTATTCTCTTCATCGAGGGTTATAGAATGTTTTGAAATTGAATCATTAACTCCTCTAAATAAATCAATAACTTCAGGATACACGTTTTTAATGTCTCGAATAACCCGACCAGTATCCTGTTGTTCATGTTCTTCGTTCCCGTCGTTACGTGGTTTTATATCTCTAACCATCATCAACGCAGCCATAACCGGAGGGTTTGTTGCTATCTGTTCGAAAATCCGTCCGTTATGTACGGTATATCTAAATAATTTCTTTGTGTTTGTTAAAACATTTGAAACAAGTCTTTTAAAACCATCTACAAAATTTCCTGTTTCACCTAATGTTCTTGCAGCATTTACAAGCTCACCCATTCCCGCTTTTGACCCCAAAAACGTCCATATTGCATTTATTTCACTCTGTATAGTTGTCCATTCAGCGAAACTAACACCCGCATTCGCTAAGCTGAAAATGAAATTCAGTGGATCGAACTTAATTCCACCTTCTTTTTCAATTTCAACGAACTCACTAACATGAGATTTTAAGTATTCTTTCGTTAAAATTGTTTTCCCCGATGTTATGTCATTAACGAAACTATCACCGTCAAAAGTTAACGAATTCAATTTCGTCGTTGATGCTTTTATTTCATACACCGCTTTATCGATAGTTTTTGGCTCACCTTCTTTAGAAGCATATGAAACATTAATGAATGAATTATATGTATTCGTGAATGAATTAAAATCAATGATTTTCATTAATGACGCCTTTAATGATTCATTTACTGTCGAATCCCTTAAAGTAATTAATGAACTGTCATTTATGAAAGGTACACTGCAAACCGTCGAGTTTGGATCAAATGCTGTAGTTGGTGCAGGAATATTAATGATATAAGTCATTAAATCATTAAGTGACGTAAATAATGTTGTCGTTTTTGATTTAATTTCTTTAGCATCTGTTATATATGGTAATTTTATTTCTGTAGTTTCTGAATTAAAGATATTCGCTAAAATGTTTTGTAAACTGTTTTGAACAGCTGTGTAAACCGTTGAATCCGGAACTCTTACGATTTCACCGTCCTTAATAAAAGGCATTGCACATGGTGTAGTGCTTGGGTCAAATCTTTTTGGGTTATGATTCAACATATATTCTAATGCTTCATAAACAGACCTATATACGGTTGTATTATCTTTTTCAATAATTTCACCGTCCTTTATAAACGGCATAGTACATGGAGTTAAAATAGGGTCAAACTTTTCATAGTCCTTCCATGTTATGTATTTCTCAGTATTTCCATCAGTGATAACAATATATTTGTCAGTAAGTGTGAGAGAGTATTGACCAAAATATAAACGTTTAGCTCTGTCAGCTTCATACGCATATGCAGCTATACTCATATTTTAATGAGAATAAAATGTTGTTCTATTTGCAAAGTACAGACCCAAACGAATACGGGACAGTAAAGCTACAAACAAACTTAGGTCTACAGAATGAGGCGCTTGCATTCAGAATGGTTGACTTCAATACTATCGCTTCATTCGTTATAACAGATGAAACAGATTTCATGGAGATTGAAATAGATGGAAAGAAGCACGAAATAAGATTTCACAATAATGTAGAATATAAGATGGAAACATTAGCTGGAGTGTTAAATGCTCTCATAAATACTACAATAAACAAGGATAACGAAGAAAACTTAATGAATGTTAAACTTATTGCAGGAGTTTTGAAGTTCAGTTATGCGAAGGAGTTTAAGATAACACGAATGAGTCATAGAGTACAACTTCTTTTGGGTGCATACCATATGACATTTCCTTTGAAAAGTGTTGACAAAACGATTGAGATGAAATCTGTTCCATACGTATGTTATGGTAATTGTTTGTACATTGAGTCTAAAATAGCTAATGTCACAGGCATTTCAGGAGTTAATAGTAAAGGTTCAGTAGAATATAAATCCTTCTGTTATGCAGTCAATTCAATGTTCATTCCAAACGTTCCTGTCATAGCAACTCATTTAGGTAAATGGGTTCGCATTAGTCCTCATAATTTGAAAGACATGCAATTCAGACTTGTTGACTTTCAAGGAGAGCCTGTAGAACTGAAGGCACCAGTGCGAATGACTGTTGAAGTTGACTTTTTAGAAAATATTAAATGCAACAGCTTACAAGAGAACTCAGAGCTAAAAATATAAAGTATGAATGTTATGTATTAGGTCATGAACTTTGGTTGTTGCTGTTTGATGAAACAAATGAATTAGTTATGTCAGTCAAGAGAACAGAAAAATATTGTGTTAGTGAAAACTGCACCAAGTCAATAAGATTAGGTTTGCATTATGAAGATGAGTTCGATACTGTTGAAGAAGTTTTGGATAGATATTACAAATTGCTAACTTGAAATTTTTTTGACTGACGGCGCAAAGCGCCAAGATGGGCTCAAAGAGCCCTCCTGACTGCTTTAATTTACTAAAACATATTTCAAACAAAGTTTATATTCTGTTGAAAGTTTTGTATATCATTCGAATATTTATACTTAAACTCAACTCCTGTAGTTCCTGGTGTTTCAATGATGCGGATGTTACCTATTTTCATGAATAGTGGAGTTTGACCACAGCATTCGATTTCAGGGTCGAGATAGTCAATGACACATTGTTTCCCTGTTATTCGTGAGATAACATTTTCAAGGTCCTCCTTTGTTAGAATTATTTGGTTCTTGCTTATAAGATTTGTCAAAAGCTTCTTATCGTCTTTGAGTAAAATTGTTTGGTATAACTGAAGAAGGTAATGGTCTACGTTATCTGAAGGATTTGTTTGAACATTTGTGTAAGGGTTGTCGTTGGCTTCTCTTGAAAGAATTTGGTCCAGTGGTGGATACTCTAACTTAACATCTGATGTAGCGTTAGCGTTTGAAGCTGAGTTTAAATTCACGGATTTCAGCTCTGGTTCTTTTTCTTTCAAACACTCTGAACTATAGTTCTTTATGACAATATTGTTTGTCGTTCGTGAGTCAACATTTGATGTTGGTTCAATTGGAACATTAACGGCACCAGCTAAGATGGATTTGCTTCTCATTTCATATAGAATAAAAACCTTTTATATGTATGAAATGAACAATATACTCGACAAGGGTTTGAATGTAAAGCTAACGAATGAAAATATTGTTGAATTCACTGAGACAGGTGCTGTGTATAAAGATGTAGAACTACTGAACAAAAGAGCTAAGGGAAGAAGCAGGAACATGAACAAAGGGTGGAAGCCTATAAAAATTTATGTCAATGATGGCTCAGGAGGTTCAAACATAAAGTATGCAGAAAGTTATAGAGTTTATGCTCTCAAAGGTGAAAAGCCTTCATTTAAGAACAGCTATTCTAACGCATATCCTCAAAAGCTAACGGATGGGGAAGTGGATGATATGAATGACAGCAAAAATATTAACAGAAATGGCGACAGAGATGCATGGAATTTGTTTACCATCAGTCAATTGAAGGTTAAACTTTAAAACAATGTTGGTCGTTCCCATGGAATATTTTTGACTTTAATGGTATTAGTCATGATATGAATCTCAAGGTATGAACGAGGAGAGATGAGAGACTTATATGCTTCCCAAATTTCTTCAAAAGGTAATGTTATACCTGACTGTTTCCAAATGAGTTCAATATCATAACGTGAGAAACCTTGAAAGATAACGAAGTCAGTTATGAGACGTTTTATGTTTAAAGCTAAAAACCTCCATGTTTGCATAAGTATTGCTACAGTTAAGTGGTAATGTCTGACTTTAGTAATGATGTTAGCTAATGGTGAGTCTGGTTTTGACACTAAACCTTTTCCGGCGAAGTCGTCGCAAACGAGCAGAGTGTTTGAAGGATATTTTTTGAAGGGGTATTTTGAAAGTTTTGACAGAATGTAGTTTGTAAGTCGTTTCATATCGTAAACTCCTGAGTATTGACGTAAGTGGTGTTTGTCAATAATTCTTTCCATCTCCTCAGAAGTCTTTTGCATTCCTGACTGTATAAATTCAACGATGGCATAATATTTCCTCTTACGTCGAATGTAACGTTGAAGAAATTCAATGAGTTCACTGTCTGGAACTTTAACGACAGAGGCTTGAACTTTTGACATAAATGTTTTCGCTGTTGAGTCCATAGAGTCTGAAGTTGCTGATATAATGATTTGGTCATAGTAAGAGTCGTTTCCTAAACGTTCTGTTATGAGTATATGACGAATGAGGTTAAATGTCTTACCTGAACCCATCTTTCCACAATAGAAATAAACCACCATTTGAACAGAACTCATAGTCCTTACTGAAAGGAAGAATGAGAGAAGAGTTAAGTTTGTCTGTAGTTTCATTCATGTCTTCATCTACGTCATGTATTAAATGCTTCATTTTATCTCCATTAAAAATGCAAGTCAGAAATATTCAGAACATAGCACCGAGTCTAACTGACAAGAGTATAAAGATATACTATGAACATGTTATGATGAAACCAACCAAAATTCAAGAAAGTCAGTATACTTATGAATATCCAAGACACTGGGTAGAGTATGTAGGAGGTGAGAAAGCTATTGAAATCAGACAGGTTCGAAGTATTCCAGCAGGAAGAACAATATTATTGAAGAACTTTAATGTTTTGAGATATAATGATGAAACAAAGAAGCAAGATAGTTTCCTGTTGCTGTGTATGTGAACTTAGATACAGGAGATGACATGAAAGTTTTTAATACAAAGCTTCAAACGGTAGTGAGAGAACAACTGACTGCGGAAGGACATCCATTACCTTCAGAAGTTACCATAGCATATAATTTTGAAACAAACTCAATAGATTTTAAAGTCATCTCTGCAAAGAAGTCAGGTTTTACATTTAATGAAGCAGATGTATATTCGAATGAAAACTTCAAAGCTATTGCATGGTTAGATAATGACGATTGCTTTAAGAAAATATTTAAATACAGTGACTCAACGATGTCAATAGATGACCTTCGTGGAATGTTACCATCGACGTTTACAGTAGAAGGTTCAGCAGGATTGCTTACAAGATTGTCAATTGGTGGTATTTGGTCTCGTGAGAACATTGTTATAAAATCCAGTATAAGTGAATTTGCTGAAGAATCTATATTATGTCTTTCAAACTATATGTATTCGCCACCGAAGCATTATAGTATAACAAACTTTGTCAGTAAGTTTAACATAAGACTTGTCGAACCTTCTTCAATGAAAGATGTTGTGCTACCTAAAGATGGAAAGGATGGACTCATTATTGAGATGATTTTAATTGCATATTAAATGAGCTTGTTCTTGAAGGTCATTCATGATGAAATAACTGTTGTAGAAGATGTTAGCAATTGTTCAGACATTTTGAAGCGTATAGATGATATAAGAAAGAAGTTAGATAGACCGCAAAGCGGTGAGGGCGAAGCCCGTGAGAACGCTTATGTTTCATTGACTTTCTCCAGTAACGAGAACTTTTATGAGATAATATTGAAGAGAGATGATTTTAATATGGTGTAAATGGTAGCTTGGGCAGCTTTAGGCGCAATGGGAACAAAAGCATTAGCATTTGGAGCAAAAGCACTTGGAGCTTATGACGCAGTAAATAAAATGAGTGGAGGAAGGGTTTCAAAGACATTAGATGCAAATAAAGGAAAGATTGGAGGCTGGGTTGCAAAGAAGTTAAGATTAAATAAAATAGGGCTCATAAATAAAGCATCCAATTTGGTTGCGACTGAGTCAGAAAATGCTTTAGGAAAGGACGATGAGTTTGCAAAACAGCAAAAGACTTTAATGACCAGATGAAAGGTGAAACAATGCATTTAAATAGATTCGATGGAACTAAAGAAAATGTTTCTTCTCCACCAGTAGTTCTTCCGTATGGTCCCTATGGAATGTATGGAAACCCTTACGAAAGACCATTTGACCCATTGACTGGTGGAAGTAACTGGTATCATTACGGACGAAGAAGAAAGACAGTCAAGTTGGAGACAGACGTGAAGAAAGCAACTAAAAAGAAACCAAGGAAGAGAGTTATAAAGCAATGAATTCAACAGGGTGAAAAAACAGGTGAAAAAAGAGGTGAGATCTCACCACTTCACCTAAATTTATTTTTGTGCTATGTTTTCATACGTGTGAGGGTGGTGATATCATTAATTTTTAAGTTTATTTTTTATTTTACTGAAAATTTTTATTTGGATGTAAATGACAGAACAAAAGCAACTCATTCGAATTCCACAGTATAACAAACATACATTTAAACATTTATTCTTCCTTCCTGAGCATAACATGTTCTTTCAAATACATCCGAGACCAGTTGACTTTTCATTGACTGTGTATAAAGATAGAAATAGTTATATCATTAAACCATACGATGACGAAGGTAAGTTATGTAAATTGTACGTTAAGAAGTTAGAGAAAGTTTATGGCTTCAAGTATGACTACAATAGGGTTAACACTGATGATGAAGATATTGAGGAAAATTTATGAGAACATTAGTGAAGTCGTTAGTGAGAACGATAGTGAGAACGTTTATTTTTTACATTAGTGAGTTCGTTAGTGAAGTGGTTGGCGGGTTTGTAAAGTGTCAAATTCACAAGTATTGGGTAAGGTGGAACGCAGTGCCGCCGTACACATGACTTGTATACTAACTTTCTCACAGTCAACATACGAGGGTCCTGGCTGAAACGTTCTCAAAAAGCCTGAGATGGTAACTCTCTGATCACTCATAGCTGGGCAGGTAGTCATTGCTGACAATACCTGTCTTTATGCATGCACGCTTTCATGTATATGGGTTTACACTATCAATTCGCAAAGTTGTTCCGAATTCTTCCAAAATGGAAGGACCCGAAACAACTTTGCTTGTTAACGATACAGACGCATTACTTTGCATTGATACTGTGCTGAGTTGTGTAGAAAGTTTGATTAGAGTTGTTTTGTTCTGGTATCTCTCATCTTCTGATGAGAGAAATCAAAGCAACACAACTCTAATGAGTTTGTTTTCACTCATTTGTATGTAGGTTTTTAGTTCGATTGGAGCTGCTTCATAATGAGATCTCTCATCAATTGATGAGGGAGATCATAACAAAGCAGCTCTAATGTATATGCTCGTATTAACCGTGTTGTAATGCGTTGTAACGTCAGCTTGTAGTTCGTTTGGGGCCACTTCACATTGAGATGAGAAGAAATGATTAAAGGACTCTGAAAGGCTTTGGCCGTTGATGTTGTAATCGCATTACTTGGAACTAGCTGGATGCTAAGCTGTGTAGAATGTTCGATTAGAGCTGTTTTGATATGATTTTTCTCATCATAAGATTGGAGGAATCATAGCAAAACAACTCTAATGGGTTTACCATCATCTACTTGTATGTAGATGTTTGGGAAATTGTCTTGTTAATCGATTTTCGAGATGATTTTCAAATGCTATAATCAAATGACAAACAAGTCTAAGATTTCTCGACAATACATCAAATCATGATGTTTGTAAGTGCGATGAGATTAGAGTTTTTGAAGGAATGACAAGAGAAGTAGGGAAGCTCGGCATTCGCCGAGCAAATTAAAAATTAACGTATGGATTAAATTTTAAGAGGAATTCAATTTTAATTACGGGTTGTTCAAATATTGATTAATATAAATTTATTAATAAGAATAAACAATTTTTTTTGAATTTATTCAATTTATAGCTTTACATATAGTTTCAAAATTGTACAACTATGATTATTTCAACAAAAAATATCTTACTTTTTCACTTCACTTTCACACCCACTTTTTCCGTAATTCAAATTTCAACATTATGTATTTTAATTCCTTATAGTATTTTTAACATAATTAAGCAAATAATAATTGGAAGTTCTGAACTCACTTTTTCCGTAATTCAAAATCAAAAATATGAATAATATATCTATTTATTATATACTAATGCTATTTTCAACTAGAAGTGAGGTACGGTAATCTTACGGATTCCCGTAACTCAATTTTACGGAAAAAGTGCAGTAAACTACTCAATTTACGGAAAAAGTGTCGTAAACTATTGATGTGGCGGTAAAATCACGGTAATTCACGGAAAGCTATATGCGAAAATTTGAAATTATACAAAATCGAGCGAAACACTTTTAAATAGGTTGTTCTCGTATTTAAAATACTATTCCCAGATTTATTGTCGTCAGAATATTTCCAAATTTTTGCCGATTTACAAAAAATGATTTACAAAGCATATTTTTTAATCTAAAAAATTCCTAAAAAAAGGAACCTGTGTGCGGAAACCTCGGTAAATTACCGCGGTTCCCGTTGGGACTGCCATATATTCAATTAATTGCAACAAAGCATTGAAGTAATTAAAGTATTTTAGCATTAAAATTTTACTAATGCTAAAAATATTCGTGAAAGCCTCTTTGGAAAGCAACAATGTAATGATGGAAGCAATAGGTAATTTATATGAATTACAAATATTTAAAAATATGGAAATAATCGAAATTTAATTTTCCAGTTAAAGCTAAAATCTCAGGTCCATCAAGCTTATATGTAACGATAAATTTTCTAGCACCCACCGAAACCTACTCATTAAATTGTATTTAGCTGAACAATTATCGAAAAAAGTTTACAATAATTCAATCAATAATTTGAATGTTTCGGAAAATTTTGTCAGAATCGATAATTTTTTGAAAGGGTAAATGTCACTTTTATTATTCGATAATTGTTCAAATGAATTTCAAAATTTTATGAAAACATTTTTGATATTTTAAAAAGTATATTATAATTGAAGTATAGGGTGTCCAAAGGTGCGTTTAGCACAGCGCTCTATATGAGACTATTAAAGGAGATATATGCTGATTATAAATATATAATAAAAAATATGAATATATGTATATGATGAGTATGTTGTATTTTGGCGCCATGCCGGGATATAAAATGAATTTTGAGACAAGAGGCGGTTTCGCGGGAAATTTTGGCGGGATTTTTTTCATTTTTTTAATGAATCATAAAGAAAACATCCTCGCTCTTGCAAAAAAATGCAAAGACTGTAAAAAAATCTACGAGACATTGGTAAAATGCTTCGGTATGGATGCTCCTAGCTATTCCACTGTAACGTATCATGTTAGGATGTATCACTTCATGAACAAAAAGGCGCCCATCATAAAAATTGACAAAAAATCGCCGGATCAAAGAAAAATCAAAGCAATTCTTCAAGCGCTAGATGAAGACCCAAGAGCATCACTCAGAAGGATAGAGGAGATGACAAAGATACCACGTACAACAGTCAGTTATTATATGCACAATTATTTGAACTACAAACTAGCGTATACACGTTGGGTTCCGCACAACCTTAATTCAGTTCAAAAAAAATCTAGAGTCCAATCTTCGAAAGAGCTCCTCTCTATATTGCGTGCGTATCAATCCAAGAAGTTTCGCTTTTTAGTAACAGGGGACGAGTCTTGGTTTCAATATGCAACAGAAGCCAAAATCATGTGGATCCCGAAGGATGAAAATCCGCAAACATTCCCGAAGAAAAAAATTGACACACCAATGATGATGTTGTCGGTTTTTTGGGGCGTGAATGGCATCATCGCAATTGATATTCTTCAAAAACCTAATACGATGAATGCTCAGTATCTAATTGACAATGTTCTTACTCAAATTATCAATTCTGATGAGTTTGAGAAATCCAAACAACAAAAACAAAAGTTTGCAATTCATTTTGATAATTCAAGAGTTCACAAAAGTCATAAGGTAATGAATTACTTGGTGGAAAACAATGTCAAAGTTGTTCAAAACCCAATTTATTCACCTGATATTGCACCCTCTGACTTTTATTTATTCGGCACGCTAAAAAAGAGAGCTGAAGGACGCGAATTCGCGAGTCCAGATGATCTTGAAAATTTTGTAAGAGAGCAATTTGAGCAATTTTCTCATGATGATTTAAAGCGTGTCTTTCAAGCCTGGATCGATCGCTGCGAACGCGTGATTGAATCCAATGGTGATTATATTTAAATAAACTTTATATATATGTAACTTGTTTATTTCTATTCGCAGTATTCAGGTTTGTGCTAAACACACCTTTGGACACCCTATATTATTCACTTAATTTTTTCAAATTTTTCAAAAAAAATTCTATGAAAAAAACTGTTCATGAAATCTTATTGAAAAAGAAAATCATTTTTCAAGAATGAAGATCCAAATCACTGGTGAAAACACAGAGGCATTCGAAGTAGAAGTAGAAAGTGCTCAGTCAACTGTTGTTGAACTCAAAGCAATAATCGCTTCAATCAAGGAAACAGATTATGATGACATGCATCTCTTCTTAAACGACAAAGAACTCGATGACGAGAAAACACTCGAAGAGAGCGGAATTCAAGAAAATACATCTCTCAAAATGGTCAAGAAGGCTTCATCCGATGATAAATGCTTTGGAGGTTTTCCATTCGGATTCTTCGATCCAAAGAAGATTCAGGAAATGTTAGATCAAGTCGAAAAAGATCCAAAGTCAATCTACCAGATCATCAACCAATTTCCAATGCTCGCTGCACATCCACTGGTTCACCCAACAATTCAGCAGTTCGTAGATCATCCAGAGACATTCAAGCAAATCATTTGAATGTTGAAGAATCTGTCTCAGACATTCACACAAGGAATGACACAGTTCAAAGAAGATGCCGAGAAACTCCAGAATAATGAAGAATTCAACGAGATACTCAAAAACACATTCAACTGTGATTGCCATCACTCGGAAGAATCGGAACGTCAGAATTCAGAGAGAGAAAACTTTTACAATCTTACAGGTGTTGAACGCACACCAGAAATGGCTGCTATGATTCAGAAGGCAGAAGCAGCTGGAGATATCCATAATCTCATAGAGACAGTCAGAATACTTCGTGCTAATGGAATTGATGTCTTCAAGGGTGTCGAAATCAATGGTTCCAACGATAATGATAATTATGAGAAGAAGTATGAGCAGCAATTAAATACACTTGGTGAAATGGGATTCCTAGACAAAGAGACAAATATATCAATCCTCAAGCAAACAAATGGAAACATCAACCTCGCACTAGAAAAGATATTCAATAACCACTAAAATTATTAAATTTTTCTAATTTTCATTCAATTTTCATTATCTTTTTCACAATAACAAGAACGAATTATACAATCTCCTAAATTGTCTTCTGTGAAACAGTGTGGGGTATATCATTCCTTCGTTAAACCTATATTGGAAATATATCAAAAAGAGATACTTTGTACCTATTGTGAACTACGAGCCAAAGTTGCAAAATACAAGGCATAATAAATATAATCTTCTAAATTAAGTAATTATATGTGCCTCGGGGAAAGTGTCATTATTTTTTTTTGGAAAAGTGACAATTCAAAACATGGAAAATTTTGTATTAAATTTAGAGTCCGCCTATTATGAGTTAGACCAATATGATCGCCCGATTTTTCATATGATAATTAATGGTCATAATGCTTATGTAACTCTTGATCATGACAGATTTTTTTATGAATATCATGTTGTTCCTTTGGATTCTTTCGAAGATGAGTGGGATTGGAGTGACATTTTACCTGGAATTCATATAAAGACTATTGGAGGAATTACTGGTGGAAAAGTTGAGACAGATGTAGCTGGATGTACTGACGACGAAAAAATTTATGCTTTAACAGACCAATTTTTTAAATATGCTTCTAAACGTAACTATGAGCCTCAAATAATTGATATTAATTAATAAAATTATTTTCAAATTGTAATATTTTTAACGTTATTTGCATTAAATATGCTACTTTTGAATGTTTATTATTTTTTGTCTAAGAATTAGTATGAAAAACTGAATATAACTTCACATTCTTATCCAATATCGACCATAATGATATCTATAAGTATATTTATGATAAATACAATGATAGTGTATATAAAAATCTATATTTTTATGCGAGTATGTAAATAAACAAATATGACTTGATTATTCAGAAATCGAAACAATTATTATTAATTATATCATTTATGTATACTAATGCCTATTTATGTAGCAAATCCCGATAGTACTCAGCAAAATTATGATAAAATAGTTAATTTTGGTAAAAATTATAATTAATATTTAATTTATAAGCTTGTAATTAAATATATATATTCTATATTTGGATTAGTTCAATGTATTTATCATTTCTTATATCAAATCCCTATTTTATCTCTCAAATTTTAAAGATTTATATTTTGTCCTCTCAAAATTGTGAGCACGTATAATAATTGAATGTCATTTGAATCTTATCAGTAAAGATGAAAACTTTTTCACTTGAACCAAAGGTAATTTCGATCCTATTTTTAGAGAAGCATTAATAAGTGTATCCATTTGCCCACAACATCATTTCGATATTATTCTACTACCCCATGAAAATTCAAGATTTAATATTGACTTTTTAGGAAGGCAATAAGAACCGGGAATCTGTTAATTAATTATAATGATTCGATTTGTAAATTTACATCATCTTAATATTGCATGTAAAGCAACTTATGATCTCTAAAATGCAATTGGCTCAGACGATTTCTCGAACATGTAGAGAACATTATATCTCATATGTATGCCAATTAATTGGAGCAGTTCAATTTGGAAATTATTTTGTCGTGACAAGCATATTAACCGATTTGGGCCATCTTATTACAAAACTGAGAAACTCTCAAGAACACTAGCATACATCAGAATATACCACATACTTTCTAAACTAATATCCCCTGTTTCTGTTTACATTTCCTTTTTCCATAATTTAATTTTTATTTCTGCTGAAAGTTATGCTCAATCATTGCTTTTATTGGAATGAATATAAACATATAAGCCTATCACCATAAACATATCTATGAATTAAATTTATATCAATTAGAATAAATTTGAAAACCAACACTCTAAATCATGATTTTACAGAACAGTCTTTCTACGAATTAAAAAAATGGTCTTCAATCTCCAATATGAAATTGGGACAATTCAAAACAGTAGACTTTCTGAACTGAAAATCATTATACAAGAGAATAATATTGAAATTTAACTTAAGGGCTATGATTGTTTCTAATGAAATATATTTACAATCAAATGCATATAGATATAAATTATAGAAACCAATACACTATATATTGATATTCATCAACATTTTTTAGCTAATTTAATAAGCAGTTCATACTGGTCTCCACATATTAATCAAAAAAATGAAAAAGTAATCCGACCAACCGGATTCGAACCAGTGACCCCGGGATAACCACAATTCTACAGTCCCATGCTCTAACCAACTGAGCTATGGTCGGTTTACATTTTTTAACCTTTATTAGCTTTTATAATAATAAATAAGTACTTTTTTAAAATTTTTGGTAAAAAATTATATTACAGCAGACGAATTATGACATTATATCCAGCTATTGAAGCTATATACATTGATCCTAAATGTAAATCCTTCATTAAGTAAGAATCGTGAAAATTGTTTTCAAACTCATTTTCATGATAATGCTCTTTATGGCTCATACATATCAGAAAATTTTCATAATTTTATCATAAAAATTGAAGTTGAGATGAAGTTAATGAAAATTGGTTTATCATGAAAAAAAATATATAATGTATGAGAGATTTATAAAAAAAAATAAGAAATAATAAGAAAAATAAATAATATTATGCTACAACGCCAAGTGCAGACTGAAGAGATTCATACAATTCGTTGAAATTCGAGCCATCACCGTGTAACAATCTCAGGCTTACATTTACATCCTCTGTTGTTCTGAATGTTCCTTCGATTGTCACGTAGAGGTCTACTTCCTCAGATCTTGCGATAATTTCCTGAGGATTTGGATGGAACCACTGCATTCCCATAGATTTGAGCTGGGTCTGGATATTGAACATTATCTGCCATATTGTTATACCAAATGTCTCGAAAGTCTTCTCTTGGAGGTAATTATTTTGTTCTTCAACGCCCCAAGTGTATTGTGTAGCATAGGACATCTGGCTGAGTGATAGTGATTCTGATGGGGTGACACCGTGTCTCTGGAATGGATCTGCTGAGTCTGGATGGAAATGAACAACATGTACCGGAGTCATGATTTCGGATTGTTGGAGAATATCAACGGAATTGGAATCCGCGGCATCCCATGGTATAGACATTATATTTGTCTTCTGCTCAAGCATCGTTAAGAATACTTTGGCCATCGTATTTTCGGGGGAAGAAAGGTCCGCTTGTAAATCTTCCTCGCTAAAACCAATGCGGAGAAGGTTTTTCAGTAAATCGGGATTGATTTGTTCGACATTGATTGGGCCAACGTTGACAAATGGTAATGGCTTTGGTAATATGTATTCTGGATTGAGTCCTTGGCGGAAACATGGGTGCTGCTTGATTTCTTCGATGGTTATACGACGGTCTGGATCGACTGTGAGTATTCTGTGAATTAAATCTTGAATATCTGGGTGAAAGGCGGGCATTTGGAAGGTTCCTCGCTTAACTTTATGGAGAAGTGATCGGATGGAAGCATCATCAAATGGAAGATAGCCGGCTAAAAGAGCAAATAAAATAATTCCAACGCTCCATATATCAGCCTTCCTTCCATCGTATGCCTTTCCACTAATAACCTCAGGAGCTGCATAGTGGGGTGATCCACATGATGTTTCAGCGATATTTGTTTTAATCCATCGGGCAAAACCAAAATCTGCGATTTTAATTCTTGTTGAGGCGTCAAGAAGGATGTTTTCTGGTTTCAGATCGCGATGGCAGATACCGTGCTTGTGAAGATATTCGAGAGCAAGAATAATTTGTCTGAAAAAATCAAGAGCCTGATCCTCAGGAAGGACACGGCGTGATATAAGATAATCGAATAATTCACCTTGTTGGGCATATTCTAAAACTAAATACAAATGCTTTGGACTTTCAAAAACATCGATAAGTCTCATGATATTTGGATGCTTGACCAACCCCATGAGAGCTATTTCTCGCTGTACTTTAGTTTCAAGACCGGCTTTCTTCTCAAATGAGCTTTTTGGAATAATTTTAATTGCAACGTTTTCGTTTGTGTCTTTATTAAAAGCAAGCTTAACCTTTCCTGTTGTTCCTTCACCTAAAGTCCTAACTGGAATGTAGTTTCCGATGCATGGTTCTCCTGTGCCTGGGAGATTTCCGTCCATGTTTTGTAAACTAACTTTTTAAATTAGAATTTGACCAATATTAAGTAGATATGTGGAACGCTTGCCATACATATTATCATAATTTATATGTAAAATTATGAAATTTTGGATGACCACAAATTCATTCAAAAATTTTTTTGAGAGGAAAGTACGCCAAAATTCGAAATCCTTTAGAATGTCAAAAATCAATATCGGTATAATATGAGGTATTTAGAGAAACTGATTGTTATTGAAATTGAAACATAAAATTTGAAACACAACTTTCTGAACTATCCAGTCATTTCTCATATAAGTTCGTAGTATTATCATGTTTCAAAGATGGTACTCAACATTACGCATATAGTAATCTAATGATCCGATTCATTGAATCCAGATTTTATTCACCATCAAAAAGAGTAGGGGTAATTTTAGCTAAAAGTGACACACCTGTAAAAAGTGACACACCCGTGAAGGGTGTGATTACCGATCGGTAATTTCGACAGTTTAGAATTTAAAATTTTTTATGGAACTGTTGCGAGTTTCATAAAGAATTTAAGGAATATAAGCAAAGATTTGAATCAAAATCTTAGACCTAAGCCGATCGATTCGCTCGCGGCTTCCGCGAATTACAGATCAGCAAAGATTTGAATCAAAATCTTCGAACTAAGCCGATCGCTTCGCTCGCGGCTTTCTTTATTATTTTAAATTTGTATATTTCCATCAAAAGTTCATAAGGTAAAAAATTTCGTTTATATTATTGCAAAATAAAATCTTCATTATCAAAATAATATTAAATAATAATATAATATAATTTATAAACAACTATTATTTAATAAAGTTTAATTGCCAAGGTTCATCTAATTTTTTGATTTTTAATGTTTTATGAATTTTATTTATCATGTATATACCTAATGAAGATTATATATGTAGAAGATAAGTACCTTAATATGCACGTAAATTTTAATGAAATTTATACAACATTATAAAAATTTATGAATAAAAACTTGATATAAAATAACATTTTTATTTTTACTAAGAAAAAAAGGTTTTTGATAATAAATTTATTTTATTTCGAAAAAGTAGCAATAATCGTAAAAGGGTATTGATAGGCTTGCTAAAGTAACTAATTTTAGCTGTCAAATACTTTTGTATTTTGAAGTAAATTAGTATAAATTTGTTTTTACTTTTATTTCGAAAAAGTAGCAATAATCGTAAAAGAGTATTGATAGGCTTGCTAAAGTAACTAATTTTAGCTGTCAAATACTTTTGTATTTTGAAGTAAATTAGTATAAATTTGTTTTTACTTTTATTTCGAAAAAGTAACAATAATCGTAAAAGGGTATTGATAGGCTTGCTAAAGTAACTAATTTTAGCTGTCAAATACTTTTGTATTTTGAAGTAAATTAGTATAAATTTGTTTTTACTTTTATTTCGAAAAAGTAGCAATAATCGTAAAAGAGTATTGATAGGCTTGCTAAAGTAACTAATTTTAGCTGTCAAATACTTTTGTATTTTGAAGTAAATTAGTATAAATTTGTTTTTACTTTTATTTCGAAAAAGTAACAATAATCGTAAAAGGGTATTGATAGGCTTGCTAAAGTAACTAATTTTAGCTGTCAAATACTTTTGTATTTTGAAGTAAATTAGTATAAATTTGATATTATTTTAACTCCCTTTGAAAACCTCAATTTTCCATACAGAGGGAACGGGAATAGCATCCAATATTCCCTGAGAATGGTTGCGCATTCTCAGTTCCCTCTATATTTCGAACGAAGCTCTCATCGGTCTTTTTTTTTAATACTAAACGTTTTTTTTTCCTGTCACTTTTAGCTAAAATTTGGGGTTGCCCCATCAAAAAAAAGTTTCTTTTCTATTTGCAGAAAATCTAACCTGTAATGTATTAATTGATATTTCATATTAGTTTGTCATTCAGGGTTACATCTTCTAATTAATGATAAATTTTCCGAAATGAAGTGCTTTTACTCTTTAATTTTGTTCAACCTTTAATACAGAATCCATGACCAGTTTTATACTTTTACTGAACTATTCTTTGCAACTCTTATTCTTGTATTTTTAAGCGTTCAATGAATAATTATCTTAAAAAGCCAAACGGATAGTAATCCATTCAGAACCTGGCTTCTTCAAACCGCTTCGGTATGATATTGATTTATTAATATCAAATATTGTCAGAATTTAATAAAATTGTGTTTTTATGTAAACTATAGATGTTTATAAACATTTATGCACTCTTTAAAAAAAATTATAAATTATATAATATAAAATTTACATTCAAACATTTTTCAATGATTTTCCGGGTAGTCCTGAGTACCCATTGTGAGGTAAGCCACATCAGTACAAAACGCTGAAAACTCTCTAGAGAAATCTCCGCTGTTTTCCAGCATTTGGAAGTGCTGAGCGAGGACTTCTTGGTCAGATTCAAGGACATTTAATGATCTGATATAAGGGAAAATGATTTTTTCGATGAAATCTGGTACTTGTTCGTACAACATGCTCATGAACTCCAAAATGCAGTCCCTGAGTGTTGTATGCCTATTTGTGCACATTTCTGTGCATAACTCTGTAAAAGCGTTGTAAATAAATCCGTCTTCGATTGTATCTAAGATTCTCATCATTGTTTGGGCAGTCGTGATTGTCTTTATCGCAGATTTCACGGCATCTGGGTAATGGTTGTTCAATCCTTCGAAAAACAGAAATCTTAATAATCTATTTCCGTTTTCTGGCGAAATTACCGCCCATCTGTCTTCAATCAACGCACTGATAATATTAATAGTAGGGAGAAGTAGCTCGCAGTTCGATCCGAGGAATTCCAAACCAAATCTGTCAATTAAATTGACAATGTTTTCGGTTTGAGCGGCCGTTATTGATGTTCTGAACTGTGCAATACGGAAAAGAAGCTGGAGGAACGATGTGGCTGCGATTTGCTCGATTGTTCCATTCATCATATTCGATAACGAGCCTTCGAGAGGAGCAAACAATCTGGCAATGATTTCGCCGATGCTGTCTCCTATTTGAGCGTTAAAAGCTGTGATAAAAACGTACAAATAATCAAATAATGGCTGCATTATATTTTCTGGGCATCCTTTTTCATAAATTGTTAGGATGAGATCGATATTTGGCGCGAATGCAGCGTAAACGAGGTCTTTGCTTGTCCTTTCTGTCAAAATAATACAATTCAAAGAATGTTTCATTATTTTGAGAGCAATTGGACATTTGAGGGGGTCCAAGAGGCTGCTGAACGTTACAGCGAACATCTCAGAAATTGCGTTCGGATCTTGAACTAATGGAGTATTTTGGGCATCTGTCGGCGGAGAAGCTGAGACAGTGATCAAGCAGCACATGTATAAAAGGTAGTTCTCGGGAGAAAGGTTAAGGAAGTCCTCGTGGCGACTGATAAGCTGTTGTAAGACTAATTCGGCAGATTTAAGTGGTCGGATGATTTTTAGTGTTTCGAGAAGTAACTCCAGCATTGAATTGATGAACTCTTGACTTGTAGCTATTGCAACTCTCAATAAATGCAAAACTTTTTCAAGGAAAAATCTATCCATCCTAGAAAACTTTCGGACGTAGTTTTCTATGATTGTTTTCGTAAGAATAAACAGTTCGAAGGTCTTTTGGATGTTTTCGTCCATACGATGTGTCATAAGTTCGTTCATGTAGCGAATAAAGCTATCGCTGATCATCGCAACATGAGGATCATCATCGGAAAGTATATCTATCATATGAATAAAGCAGCTGAGAAGGAATTCGGCCGAACCAAGTCTATTATTTATAGCTGTGGACGTTGCGCGTTGGAATATTTGGTATATTTCATTGGGAAATAGATTGAAAAGATCGTTAATCAGCTCATTGATGTTCTTGGAGTCTTCATCTGTAATATATTGGTATTGTTCATCGTCAATCATCATTTCGACAATGTGTTTGACCAATCTGATGAACGGATCGACAAATACACTGGTTCTTCCGACAGTTCCGTGTGAAAAATCAATCCAAAATTCAATCATTGGGTGGAAATTGTCTGTTCCGAAGCAGGACCATGTCAAGTCTTCGAAGTTAAACAGGAATTCGTTAACGGCATCGTCTTCAAACATGTCGGATCTAAATAAATATTTTCCAGCGAGAGGTTGGAAGGCTACGAGCAAAGTAGACACGAATTCGTGGTCTGACTGGCTCAAATCTGTAGTAGATAACTCGTTTTCGAAGAAAGAAAGCGTTGCTCCCAAAATTTGTTGTCTATCTTCAACTTCGAACAAAGTAATGAGGTTTACTCTACCGAAAAGGGTATTTAAACACTTATGAGCTGCGCACGCAACAGCAAGAGGCTGTTCTGATGAAGAAAAATTGATATATATGGAAATAATTCCAGGAATCTGGGCGTAAAACGCTGGATTAGTGCAAGACATAAATGAGTCGATCATTAAGAATACTTGAATTATAATTTCTTGAGTTGCATTTGAATCCGTCAAAATTTGGACTGTAGATTCGCAAATATCAGGTATTATGTTGTAGAAAGCTGTTTTTGTTTCAGCTGAAGTCTTGCTGGACACGACATGATCAAAAGCGTGTAAATCTTCAGCAAAATATTGAAAAATTCGAAGAAAGTAAAAGATATAGTTATAGTTAGTTATATTTTCGCCGAAATTCTGGATCCAGAAGATGCCTTCGTGCTGGAAATCGACTTTCATTGAGAGAGAAATAAGTTTCAAAACTAAGTTCGAATTGCTTTCATCCAGTTGCGTAATCGGGCCTGTAATGTAGCTAAGTAAGAACGATCTTATTTGCTGTTTAATCTCTTCTGTAAAGACAGAAGCCGTTGGATCTGGGTCTAATGAGTGAGGAACCCAGTACATGGTGATTAAATGCTCAAGGATGTTAACAGCAAACCAACAGACCTTCAAATCTGACGATGTTGACATCAATTGAAGAGATAAATGATAATTTTGAGGATCATTTTTCATTTGGTTAATTAATTCTTGAACTTCCTTGAGTACTTCCTCATCTGATGACTGTGTGTTCATTTGCATAATCAACTGGACCGCTTGGGAGGCATCTAGCGATCCTTTATTCATTTTTGAGGTGAAATGTCAAAATTTAGAGGGCTTTATGATCGAAGTTTACGAAAATTTTATCCATTCAATTGGGATCCACCGTACGACGGTCCTATTGCCTTTTCTACGATTGTGGTATTTTTGTAAATTATGCATTCAAGTGATGTAATTGATGGAATCCGATAAGAAAGAAGAGATAATGCTGGACATTTTTGTGAAAACTGTAACTACAACAGCATAAGGATCCGATCCGATATGATTAGATTCGAATCGATAAACATTCTAATTTTTCATTTCGGTTGAAAGTTACAAGCTCTCAATTTTCGTCCCTTTTGTACGTTTATTATAATTGTAGCATATTGTCATCAAGCACGCGACTAACCAGCAAAGACGTGTCCTCTAATTCCGTCCCTAGTTCAAGAATCTGGAACTATTTAAGCAAAAACATTCGATTTCAAAATCAAGCATTCTTTATTCAACGAGTAAAACATTAAAGTATGATTTGTCATACACGGAATAATGACAAGCTCTTAGAGTATGTTTAGTACAGAGTTACTGCCAACTTGAGTTCTTGAATTTGGTAAGTTAGAACAAAAGAAGCCATATGTCGCATCTAAGGACTTGTACTTATCAGAGTATTACTAAATGTTTAAGAATGTTAGTTATTCGTCCCAAACTCGTACGTTTCCACGCGAATCTTGATAATAAATATACTATTTTGGACTTTTTGCAATAAATCTCTTTTTACCACATTAGCATATCTGTGTGTATGCTACTTAACCTCTTTAGAGACCATTAAGATAATGTTTTTTGATACTTTTTCAAGACTATGCCATAAAGTAAACGAATAATTTACAAAATGATATTAAAAAATTTAATTTTATTATGCTTTTATAAATATTGAGACTTTTTAGGACTATTTTAAAAATGTAAATAGATCAATCATTTTAATATTAGATAAGATAATCTAAAGACGTCAGATGTTTCAATAACTTCAGATCAATGACTAATATGAAATTTAAGATTTGTGTTAATTTAAGAATTAACAATGGAATCTGGTTTAGAAAGATGGAAAGCATAGAGATTTGAGAGAGAATATGACTCACAGTTTGAGTGACAATATGACTTAGAGTTTGAGTGACAGTATGAACAACAGTTTGGGTGATAGTATGAACTACAGTATGACTGAGAATATGACTGACGGTTTGACAGACACTTTGACTTACGGTTTTAGTTAGAATAAGACTGACAGTTTGAGTGACAATATAACTGACGGTTTGACAGCCTCTATGACTTACGGTTTTATTTAGAATATGATTGAGAGTTTGGGTGACAATATGACTCATAGTTTAAGAGAGTGTATGACTGATGGTTTTAGTGAGAATAAGACTGACAGTTTGGGTGACAATATGACTGTTGATTTGAGTGAGTGTATGACTGACAATTTGAGTGACAATATGACTTCGGTTTGACAGACACTATGAATTAGCTTTTTAGTTAGAATAAGACTGACAGTTTGAGTGACAATATGACTGACGGTTTGACAGCCTCTATGACTTAAGGTTTTATTTAGAATATGACTGAGAGTGTGAGCGACAATATGACTGTTGATTTGAGTGAGTGTATGACTGACAATTTGAGTGACAATATGACTTCGGTTTGACAGACACTATGAATTAGCTTTTTAGTTAGAATAAGACTGACAGTTTGAGTGACAATATGACTGACGGTTTGACTGACAATATGACTGTTGATTTGAGTGAGTGTATGATTGAGAGTTTGGGTGACAATATGACTCATAGTTTAAGAGAGTGTATGACTGATGGTTTTAGTGAGAATAAGACTGATAGTTTGACTGACAATAAGACTGACGGTTTGACTGACAATATGACTGAGAGTGTGAGCGACAATATGACTGTTGATTTGAGTGAGTGTATGACTGACAATTTGAGTGACAATATGACTGACGGTTTGACACACACTATGAATTAGCTTTTTATTGAGAGTAAGACTGACGGTTTGACCGACAGTATGACTGACGGTTTTATTTAGAATATAACTGAGAGTTTGGGTGACAATATGACTCATAGTTTAAGAGAGTGTATGACTGATGGTTTTAGTGAGAATAAGACTGATAGTTTGAGTGACAACATGACTGACGTTTTGACTGACAATATGAGTGACGGCTTTAGTTAGAATATGACTTAGAGTTTAGCTGACAATTGGCTGACAGTTTGAGTGACAATATGACTGAGAGTTTGACTGACAATATGACTGACGGTTTGAGTGAGTGTATGAATGAGAATATAACTGACGTTTTGACTAACAATATGACTGACGGTTTGACATCGAAATTCATTCATATATATGTATTGATCAATGCAATCACCCTATTTAATATTATTTATCAATTAATTTTTCATTACTACATGCTCTCAATTATTATGACATTAATATTTATCAATAAATATTTCATTACTATATGCTCCCACCCAATTTGACATTATTGTTCTTTGACAAATTTTTCTTTATTAAAGACACTCTCACAAATTCATATCAATATATTTTAATTATCACCTATTCCAATCCATTTTCATATTCATATTCTTATTGAGTTAGAATAAATTGAGGATGACTGAGAATCAAATTATAATTAGTGAGAATCAATTGAAGAATACTGGGAGTTAATTAAGGTTGTTTAAGAATAAATTGTGAATAAGTGACAATCAATTGAGGATGAGTGAGAATCATTTGATTATTAGTGAGATTCAACTGAACATCAGTGAGAATCAATTGAATAATACTAAGAAGAAATTGAGGAAGAGTGAGAATCACTTGATTCTTAGCGAGAATCAATTAAGGATGAGTAAGAATCAATTAATAAGTAGTGAGAATCAATTTAGGGTGACTGAGAATCAATTGATTCTTAGTGAGAATCTATTGATAATTAATGCGAATCAATTGATTATTTGTGAGAATCAATTGATCAGTAGTGAGGATCAATTGATTATTTGTGAGAATCAATTGAAGATGAGTAAGAGTCAATTGAGGATGAATATGTGTCTATTCTGATATGACTTAGTATCTACTGAGGCTAGATGCTAACATCTTACTTTTATGATCATAATTTTTCAACTCCATTAATATTTATAACAATATTTTGATTACTATTTAAATAATTTTATCAAATGATAATTATTAACATATATTAAGAGTATGTTTAATTTTCAACATACTCTTAAAAATCCGAAATTTTTAAAAAGTGACAATTTTTTTAATGCTAAACCATCTTCATCTACCATTAAATGTTTCGGATGATTTGATTTTAATTCAGTTGGGTTCTATTAGATGTAATAGTGTAAATTCTGATTCAACAATTTATATTATTCTTCCAATAAACCCTATCAAAAAGAATGGTATACAAATAAAATAACTTATCAAGATGGTAAACCTAAATTCACTGTTTTGGATTCATTATCAAATGCATATGTCGGAGATTCACCATCATATCCTTGGGGACAAATCGTTTCAAAAATCAAAGAATTAAACAGAAATATTAAGAATGTATATAATTTTGGACATAAATTATTTGGATTTGAAAATAAATCTATCATTTGTTATTTGGAGGAACTCAAAGAGCGTTTTATCTCGAATAGCGATGAAGTAAAGTATCTTCAAACATATGAAACAACACCTAAATTTCAGAAATCCGCTGAAGCTTTTACAGAAATGGTAAATATGATTATAAGTGAAAAATATTTGCAAACAGATCTCAGTCAAATTAAAATCAAAATCCATCGTCTAGGGGAACAATATATTCTTAAATTTTTAGAAGCATTTATAATTGCCCGCCCCAAATTTTATGCACAGGTTATAGGTTTCTTACAAAATTTTTCATTTGACCAGGAATTATACTCAAAAGCAGGAATTTCTAAACCATTAATACAAGCAATAATTAATGGCGATAAAAGATATTCGAATATTTTTGCTTTTTCAGGAAAATCGTGTGATTTAACAATCGAAGATTTTATTAATGTTTTAATTTCAGATCAAACAAATCAAAATGGTGAAGAATATTATCAAATACGTATCAGATCTATATTGGATAATAGTAAATATTCTTTCTATGAACTAGCAGTTAAATTTGAATCAATTAATATTTTAAATTCGTGTAATATAGATAATGTTACACCAATCATGAAAGCATTGATAATGTCAAGCCCAAACGAAACAATTTTCAAAATGAATGATAAATTCAATTTGCAGACTTATCAATTTACAAACCAAATCAAGTATGTTTTATCTTTTGCATACAATATCTCAGAGTTATTTTCTACATTTAGAAATCCATTACTCTCTTCGATTGTTTCAACAAATAATATTATATCAGTAATGAATTTGAATGAAAGCAAAGTTATTCGTTTAAAGATTCATTTAATCTTCCATGAGGCCCTAATTCAAAATAATGATTTTATGTACAAGAACTTTAATGTTTTGAATCAAATAAAAAACAATGACCTTCTGGAAATTTTAGCAAAAGCTTGTTTGAAAGCTGACAAAAAAATTCAAGCAGATTTTGAACAAATCATGGGTATTAAATTTACAGCGATCAAACAATTTCATGAATCCATAGAAAAAATTCCAGTTGATCGGTCTCCAATTACAATAGATGGTTGCCATATTTGTTTTGAATGCTCTAAAAATACTGATATTGAAAAACTCAAATCAATGCAATTAATTCTAATAAGCCCTGGTATTCATATCAATGTGTTAACTTATGAACAAACATTGAAGTTTTTGGAACAAATGCCAGCATTTATTCATTTGGGCCTTTCCAATATAAGTTCTGATCGATCTGTAAACTTAAATTATTTTCTACTTCAAAACGAAGATTATTCCCCTTTAAAAATTTCTACAGATAATTATTATTACTTTAAGATCACATTGTATGACAAAATCGTATCCTTTGAATATTCAAAAGTATCAGATACGTTGTGGATGATTACTGTACCAAAAAACATGAAAAACATAAAATTACCCAAAGAGTTTTCAGGGAGGTTAAAATGGTACATTCAAATAACGAAAGTTGATCTCCCAGGACATCCTCTGCAAGATGAAATACAGGAAAAAATAAAGCATGATAATGAGATTGGTGATATCTTAACTTCATATCCCGGGAAATTTTATGTAAATTATAGCACAACGATAAGAAGTGATAGTTTATTCGTCAATGGAAATCCTATAGAATTTCTTATATATATTCCAAGCGAATCAGGAAATTTGGCGTTGGAGTGTAATTTAATTCACTTAGATGCTACTTTTTCATGGCCGAAATATATATTTATTTTTCCTCGTGGTAATTACTATATGCGAGGTTACCCTCTAGGGATATACATAGGGCGCAGCGAATCATCCGCTGCTTATCAACAGTGGCTTACAGCCATGAATATTGAATTTAAATCATTAAACATTATGGAGCACTTTTCAAGAATCAAATGGATGAGCGATTTATGTACTGGAGTTTTAAAATTTTTGAATACGAATCATTTCCAAAATTATATCTGTATTAGGCACTATCTCGGAACCATGGGCAATAATACTTTACTACATGTTTTTGCTCTGATAGTATTATTATCAAAATCGGCCCAAGATTTTGAGGACAATTACAAATGTTTTGATCCATCGGTTCAGAAAATGTATGCTACAAAGAATATATCAGATGAGCAGCTGGAAAAATGGAAGCAGATATATAAAGATCAAGAGCATTTAGCAGTAGGGATGCGACAGTTTTACGCCATGGCCGTTTAAAAATAGAATAATACGCCATTTTTGGGGCCGAATGGCGGGTACGAAGTAGCCGCCATTCGGACGAATAACAAAACAATACAAAATTATCGCCGTCCTTTTTTTCTTTCTTTCTCTTTTTTTTCTCTCTCTCTCTTTCTTTTCTCTTTCCTCTTTTTACTCCTCTTTCTCTTTTCATCATTAAACGTAGAAAGATATATTAATATTATTTTAAAATTAAAAAAAAATAAAGAAAGTATAATAAGTAATTATTTAGTTATCGATATATATATGTGTAAAGTGATAATCTGAGGAGGAGTCTGAGGATTAGACCGAGGAGTAGTCTGAGGAGTTTGATGATAATCTGAGGAGTTTGAGGAGTAGTCTGAGGAGTAGTCTGAGGAGTTTGAGGATAATCTGAGGAGTTTGAGGAGTAGTCTGAGGAGTTTGAGGAGTAGTCTGAGGAGTAGTTTGAGGAGTTTGAGGAGTAGTCTGAGGAGTTTGAGGATAATCTGAGGAGTTTGAGGAGTAGTCTGAGGCGGAGTCTGAGGATAATCTGAGGAGTTTGAGGAGTAGTCTGAGGCGGAGTCTGAGGATAATCTGAGGAGTTTGAGGAGTAGTCTGAGGAGGAGTCTGAGGATAATCTGAGGAGGAGTTTGAGGATAATCTGAGGAGGAGTTTGAGGATAATCTGAGGAGGAGTTTGAGGATAATCTGAGGAGGAGTCTGAGGATAATCTGAGGAGGAGTTTGAGGATAATCTGAGGAGGAGTTTGAGGATTAGACCGAGGAGTAGTCTGAGGAGTTTGAGGATAATCTGAGGAGGAGTCTGAAGATTAGACCGAGGAGTAGTTTGAGGAGTAGTCTGAGGAGTAGTCTGAGGAGTTTGAGGATAATCTGAGCATAATCTGAGGAGGAGTCTGAGGATTAGACTGAGGAGTTTGAGGAGTAGTCTGAGGATAATCTGAGGAGTTTGAGGATAATCTGAGCATAATCTGAGGAGGAGTCTGAGGATTAGACCGAGGAGTAGTTTGAGGATAATCTGAGGAGGAGTCTGAGGATTAGACTGAGGAGTAGTTTGAGGATAATCTGAGGAGTAGTTTCAGGAGTAGTCTGAGGACTAGTCTCAGGACTAGTCTGATGAGGAGGACTCTAAGGAGTAGTCTGAAGAGTAGTCTCAGGAGGAAGATCTGAGGAGGAGTCTTATGAGGAAGATCTGAGGAGTAGTCTGATGAGGAGGGGTCTAAGGAGTAGTCTGAGGATGATAAGTAATCTGATAAGGAGTAGTCTGAGGATGATCTGAGGATAACCTGATGACTAGTCTAGGAGTGGTCTAATAAAAATGTAAAATATTTTCAAAGAAAAAATTCTATGAATTTTATATTTTAATTCTTAGCATTATACTGAATAAAATAAACATAAATATCAAAATTTGAAATTGAACACGCCAAAAAATTGATAATCCACATTCAATATTTTGTAAGTGGCGTACTTTTTGAATACTCGCCATACGCCTTGGAGTTCTCAATTTTGAATTCACCTTTATTTGGGCGACCTCAGAAAAATACGCCATTAAGAAAATATTGTATGAGATTTTAAATTTGAACACGCTCTACCTTAAGGAATTAAATTTATTAAGATATATTTATATATAATAAACGATTACTTAAAAAAAGTATTTCATCGCTTATGTAAGTTTCAAAAAAATCACGAAAATAAAAAAATCAAGATTAAAATTTTATTTTTAATTTTTGAATTTCTCAAATGGCGAAATTTTTGGGCGAACAAAAAAAATGTACGCCCGGTCAAATGGCGTGTTTAACGCATCCCTATTTAGCAGCATACCACCGCATTCCACCTATAAGCACTAATAATAGTGCAGAGGGTAAGCATAGACACATTAACGAACTTGCAAAAAAAGCAAGAAACTTTTCTACTTTCATCAAATTCATTCTGAATGATACTATCATTAGGATTAATGAATCAATTGATCCCATTAATAAGCAAAAACGCGAGAAGAATGACTTGTTAAACGAAAAATGCATACATTGCGGATTCTCCTATAATGATATTAATACTGATAAGAATCCTTGTAAATATTGCAAGGATTTCTTTATGAATAAGAGTCATGTTCCCTCTGCAGGCATACATGTTATGAAAATAGGAGAAAACGTAGGTGAAATCATAGAATTCCCAATCGATAAAAATGTAGGTGCTCAGGATGAACTCGTGGATCACAAAGAAAAGAGTTCGCCGATCGAAATATCAAAATACGCAGAATTTATTGATATTGACGATAAAAATAAAGCAGTTTTAGTCGTAAAACTGCTTTATAATCTTGAAACGTTCCAAGATGCCAAAGATTTAATCAATTCTCTGGAAAAACAATCAAAAAATTATGAATCTGCATTACAAAATAAACCAGAAATTTGGTTGGAAAAATACTTGCCTGAATTAATGAAGGAAGTAAAAGATGCGAGAGCTGCTAGAATGAGATTGAAGATAATAAAGAAGTAGAGATGATGAGTGAATAAAAACTTTGTATTAAATTTGTATAGGGTGTCCAAAGGTGCGTTTAGCACAGCGCTCTATATGAGACTATTAAAGGAGATATATGCTGATTATAAATATATAATAAAAAATATGAATATATGTATATGATGAGTATGTTGTATTTTGGCGCCATGCCGGGATATAAAATGAATTTTGAGACAAGAGGCGGTTTCGCGGGAAATTTTGGCGGGATTTTTTTCATTTTTTTAATGAATCATAAAGAAAACATCCTCGCTCTTGCAAAAAAATGCAAAGACTGTAAAAAATCTACGAGACATTGGTAAAATGCTTCGGTATGGATGCTCCTAGCTATTCCACTGTAACGTATCATGTTAGGATGTATCACTTCATGAACAAAAAGGCGCCCATCATAAAAATTGACAAAAAATCGCCGGATCAAAGAAAAATCAAAGCAATTCTTCAAGCGCTAGATGAAGACCCAAGAGCATCACTCAGAAGGATAGAGGAGATGACAAAGATACCACGTACAACAGTCAGTTATTATCTGCACAATTATTTGAACTACAAACTAGCGTATACACGTTGGGTTCCGCACAACCTTAATTCAGTTCAAAAAAAATCTAGAGTCCAATCTTCGAAAGAGCTCCTCTCTATATTGGGTGCGTATCAATCCAAGAAGTTTCGCTTTTTAGTAACAGGGGACGAGTCATGGTTTCAATATGCAACAGAAGCCAAAATCATGTGGATCCCGAAGGATGAAAATCCGCAAACATTCCCGAAGAAAAAAATTGACACACCAATGATGATGTTGTCGGTTTTTTGGGGCGTGAATGGCATCATCGCAATTGATATTCTTCAAAAACCTAATACGATGAATGCTCAGTATCTAATTGACAATGTTCTTACTCAAATTATCAATTCTGATGAGTTTGAGAAATCCAAACAACAAAAACAAAAGTTTGCAATTCATTTTGATAATTCAAGAGTTCACAAAAGTCATAAGGTAATGAATTAATTGGTGGAAAACAATGTCAAAGTTGTTCCAAACCCAATTTATTCACCTGATATTGCACCCTCTGACTTTTATTTATTCGGCACGCTAAAAAAGAGAGCTGAAGGACGCGAATTCGCGAGTCCAGATGATCTTGAAAATTTTGTAAGAGAGCAATTTGAGCAATTTTCTCATGATGATTTAAAGCGTGTCTTTCAAGCCTGGATCGATCGCTGCGAACGCGTGATTGAATCCAATGGTGATTATATTTAAATAAACTTTATATATATGTAACTTGTTTATTTCTATTCGCAGTATTCAGGTTTGTGCTAAACACACCTTTGGACACCCTATATATAAAGTCTTTTCAGGGGGGTTATACCGTGATATTAGCCTTGTACCGAAAAAAGTGACGGGCAATGCCGTAAAATAATATTTTATTAAAAAATTTGGTGGAGAATTGGAAAATTTTTGTTGGAAAATTGGAAAATTTTCCTAATCATTTGGACTATAACCTGGCATATTAGGGAGTTTTGCCAACAACTCAGTGCTTGGATCAAGATAGTTTGTAATCCAAAAGTAGAAACGTTCCTTGGTGTCTTGTTCTGGCTTCCTGCAAAATCTGTGATTTGCAGGATTCTTCTTAATATTGTCAGAAATTGCGCAAATCATGTCCATCGTCGTCAATTCTTCACCATTGATGTTAAAACGATTTCGATTACGGTAATTTCTTTTCTCTTGCAATTCTTTTTCTGCAGGAGTCAATTCACGAACATACTTATTATGTTTGAGAGCTTCTACAGAACAAGGGCAAAGACCGCAGGCGGCAGCAGCATTTTGAACCGTTCTTAATGATACTGATTCTTGCCATGCGCTAATAAATGAGTAGATAATGGCGTAGCGCATCATTGCAGCATTGCTGTTGAACTCTTGCTTCGGTGCCTTAATGTAATCTCTCAGATAATCCGTGAATTTGGACTTTAATCTTTTGGCAATGCCAACATCAAATACTTGTAAAATGTGTGTTGTATGTGCGGGAAGAACAATTAATTTGATGTTGGCACTTGCCAAAAGGAACAATGCCAGAGGATTCTCGCGGCTGGAGTGTCCATCACACACAATGTGAGCAGGCTTGTCACGTATATCTTCAGGCATTCTCTGGCGTTCAAAGTTAAGCCACTCGATGAAGAAAATGCAATACAATAAGAATACACTTCTGTTCACCCAGCCTTTTGGCGTAGAAGTAAACCAACAATGTCTTTCGCGCTGGAATACTTTCAGTTCTCTAGGTAGTTCTGCAATACATGGGAGAACAAAGAGAGGTGGGACAGATTTGCCTGTCATTGAGCATCCGCATAAAGCTGTAATGTGCGGAAAGTTTGGAATTCCTTTGGCGATCATATGCTCTATCTCCTCAGGTAATGCAACTTTCTTCTTCTTAAATTTGTTTATGAATGTTTCATCGATACTAAAAATCAACTCCTCTGGAGTACTTTCGATTGTTTCACGATGTTTATCGTAGAATTCTTCGATAATTCTTGGTTCACACGCCATGTATCTTGATTCTTCAATCTCTTGGCATGCCTTAAGCTTGCAATGCAATTGCTGTAAAATATGGTTAACATAAGGTCTCGATACATCATCACCACCAAGAGTATTGATAACTTCTTCTGCAAGAGTAGGACAATTAATCTCAAGAAGGAATCTGTAACCATAATCTCTTCTGAGCTCTTTCAACTTGAACGCCTCGTCAATAATGTCAGCTGCTTCTAGAGCTTCACCTTTGTAAGCAGAATCTTCGATAATTTCTTTTAAAGTGAGCTGATCACGCTCGCATAGGTATGGATCTGCACCGCCATGATTCCCTTTTTCCCAGTATAGACCTAATGCAGCTCTTTTAAGTGCAGTAGCAATGAGATTGGATGTTAAAGTTCCGAGATCTGGGTATTCTTCCTCCCATGCAAGCTTAGTTTGACTATATGTCATACCTTCGGCGTGACAATTGATGATAAACTTTTGTTGTCTACCAAGAAATTCGACTGTGAGAAATTCCATTTTTAATTTTAAACGAGCACTTGAGCCACGTTTTATCTGACTTCACCAGCCAAAAAGCCCCTGTACTAAGTGTCATGTTTTTGTTTATTTTAAAGTTTCTGCCATGTAATGGTTTACATTGCAAATTTTTTGAATACTTTACATCACCATAAAATGGCAGTACAAGGCTAGTTTATCGGTACAAGGCTCTTGAAATGACTTTAAGAGAATTGTAAAATATAAAAATAAAGAAGTGGTTGATAGGAATTTGAAAATTCGTTGGGTGCATATAAGTTTGATAAATATATTTATGAATATTAATGTCAAATTGGGTGGTTGCGTGATAGAATGCTTCTGTGTATGTGTGGCGTGAGTTAGCATCGGGTGGTTTCATCACAAATTTTAACCTATCCAAATCTTATTAATTATTAAAATTCTTTTACAATTTCTGATGTATTTTTTGAAAACATTTCATATGCAATATTTCTCCTTTTCTTTCCTCAAATCTTCAAATATTAATAACTTTGGATATGAAATTATTTGGATCTTTTATGAATTTTAAATGTCTTTCTTAATATCAAATCGATTAAATTATTAATATTTTCTAAATTATGCCTTAAAAATCCAAATATAAAAAATCGTAAATAAAAAATATATTTTTTATTTTGTAAATAATCCGTTTACTAAATGGGACTGTATCATGAAAGTAACAAAAATCATTATTTAACAAGATTCAAAACTGGTGCAACGAAATGCACATTGATTTTGTAGTGTAACAAAGAGAGATTTATTGTAAAAAGTACAAAATAGTATATTTATTATCGTGATTAGCGTAGAAATGTATGAGTTTGGGACGGATTTCTGGTGCATTCATAACTAAAGTGATACATTGTCTGGAGCAAGTTCAGATCTTTAACTTATGGCTTGTTTGGTGCTAACTCACCCAATTTAAGTGCACTAGAGGGGATTTTGTCTGTAATGAGCATGCACCTTGAGTTGTTGCTTGGTCCGTGTACGAAAGATAGTAATTTAATACTATACTCGATTAAATGTGAATTTCTAATTTTGAATTTGCGTTTTTTCCTGAAAATAGTTACAATATATGAAAGAGTTGGCAAAACTAGAGGACACGTCTTTAAGGGTTTGGCTCGTGCTTCATGTTAATATGCCGAAACTAAAATAAACGTATATTGGGGGTCGAAAATTGAGAGCTCATATCTTTAAGTGTTTTCATTTCTTATTTACATATAAAATCAGATTGAATATCTAATGTTGTTATCTCAATTCAAATGGAAAGTCCATTCTCTTTTGTATTGAATGGAAAATCTTTGAATGACTCTAAAATTTACATAATCAAACAGCGATTCAATCAATATTCTGTGGTAATAATCCATTACTATGAATGGAAATGAAGAACTTCACTTTCTTTTTAATAAACTATGGACCAATAAGTATATTTTTTTTCAATTTGAGTAAAAATTCGTTTTGAAGACCAAAACATAATTGACTATCATAGTGTTGATTAATTGCTCTGATATTGATATCTATTTAGCAAGTTAAAAATTCCAAAAAAAATTTCAAAATTTCAAAAATCAAATCAAAAATTACATTTTTCACTTCAAAATTCTAAATTTGAAAAAATTTTGGAAAATAAAACACTATTATTTTACGAAATAAATACGATTTTCCGGCAAAAATCTTTGAGTTAATGATTATTTTTATAATATAGATTTCATATTTGAGAGGTTATGGGCTGAAATCTTCTAAAAACAATGCATATAGTTCAATAATAAAAATAATTCAAAACATTTTATAAAAAATATAAAAATAAAAAAAAAAGGAAAATTTCATCGATTAAATGAAACTCTCCTTTGGTCTGAATATTTCTAAATTAATAGCAACTGAACCAATAGGTCCGTAGAGGGGAGCCATGTTGAGTCTTCCGTTTCCGATGTAAATCCTTGCGATCGGAGATTCGGAGTTGCTGTTTGCTGCATGATATTTCATTGTTTTGATTGTAAGGGTTATTATGTGGATGAGGTGAAGACAGCCATTGATGTCGACGGTTTTGAAACATCCGGCCATTTCTTGTAATTCGTCCTTCTTTTTCTTCTTTTTGTTGGTAATTATGTCAATGGCCATATCAAAAACCCTGTCATGGCCACCCATTGAATGGTCGGTCAATCCGATTTCGATCGGAATCTTTCTGCTCTTATCTACAGCATCATCGAGCTCCCTGACAACCTTGAGGCTTGATGCAAGCATAGCAGATGCAGTAAGCAATGCAGCAAGTCCGTAATTGGCTGTAAATTCATCTGTAATCTGTTCTGTACGTAAAATTTTAATGGCGAACTGAATAGAGCGCCTCCAGTACTCTATTTCGATATCAATCGCTTGCTTATTATCAGCAGCTCGCTTGGCGTAGTACTTTTCCATAATTTCCGATAAATAATTTACGTTCTGTATATCGTAATCAATAGGAGGCATTCCGTAATCGAGGTACGAAAAGTCGGTATTTTGCTTCGTTGGCTTCTTGTATTGAGCACGAGTTGGAGGTAATTTTTTCTCGAGGGTTTTTGACCAATTTGGCTTAAATTGTAAACGGCGGACGCCAAGGTTGATGGCTCTCTGTTGCAACATATCCAAAATTGGTGCTGAAATCTGATCGTAGTATAGTTTCATGAGTTTTAATAGCAACCTTCCGTTTTTTCCAAAACATGCTGTCAATTCATCACCTGTATCGCTTGCTGTTAAGATGTAACCCCATCCGTATTCCAAGATGTGGCGTCTGACGTTTTCATTTAAAGCAATCTCAACATCTGTAGCGGCATGAGTATCTTCTACACCTTCCAACTCGTTAGATACCTGCTGAATGATGTGAGGACGTCCATTAGCTGATGTACGCTGTTCGACCGCAACGTAATTATTATTCAGTAATTTGTTGACTTCTGGCTCACATCCAGTACACGATGGGATGCCAAGTGGATAAAGTTTCTTTGTATAGCTCTGATGAGTTTCTTTATCCAACACACCATTTGCCAACGAATTTGAGATGAAACTGAATGTTAATGGTATTGGTTCTGGTATGCGATAATCGAGGCGATCGACAAGCTGACGAGCTTCATCAATAGAAATTTTATTTAAGCGTAATGCAGCGCAAATAACATCTAATGGCCTCGTGAAGTTACTTAACTGCGAACAAAATTCTTCCACGCATGTTTTTTCGCGTACGATAGAGAATTTTGCAACATCATGCGATCTTTCTTTTGGTTTTTGAATTGGCGCAATTTTTATGGGTATACGGAAGTTTCGAGTGTTTTTTAAGTTCTTATTTGCTTTACACTGTTGAAAGGGTATTTGGGCGATGTTATTTTGGTTAGTTATAAAATTAATATATTTATATATTGGACATTTAGATTTAATCATAATACGTAATTTTGTGGTTAAATCAATATCCTTCCTTGATTCTTTTAATGTAGCAACCATATCATCCCTTAATTCCTTACTATAGGGAATGTTAATTAAGTTGCGATTTATCATTGAAATTAATAATGTAAACATTTCAATTTATTGAATTTGAAATGGTGAAATACATGATCTTTTGATCCTTATATTAGAATGGCTATTATAATACTGCATTACTATAGAGCGTGTAAATGAATAAGTATTCTTTGATCAGTCTAATTTTCAAATTTTTCACATTTTTTGAAATATTCAGGGAACTACTCTCATTCTACCAAAATTGAGGAGAGTTACCATTGACAAAGTTATGGATGATTTTTCAAACATATTAATTTAATACGAATTAATTATTCATAGTATTAGCAAAGATTAACTAAAAGATATGAGTAGCCTCTAGATAATTAAGTGATTTCTCAAAGCATTGATTTTTTAAAGCATGGTTGGATATCGATATATCTGCAATATCAGTAACAAAGCTTGCAATCATAAATAATCGTTTTATCTATATAATACTATTTAGCTTTTCTATGAAACTGTTCATTTTATATCGAGATATCTCATTTTGAATGTTCCAATATCCATATGTTGATCACGATCAGCAAATGATGGCTCAACAACCACCACAGCCATGGATTGCTGACCAAAATTTTCCTCAAATAAGGGTCGACGAGCTTACAGAAAAATGCAAAGCATTAGTTGCAGAATATAACAGACTCTTAAAAGAAAATCAAGAGATTAAGGATAATCTAGAAAACCAAGAAAAGAAAAAGAAAATCCTTTCTATCCATGAATATTTTTTGATGGAAATGGAAAAGGTTAACCTCAGCATTCAAACATATAAAGATGCATTAAATCAATTAGAAGAATTCGCTCAAATAACTCAAGAAGCAATTGGAGCTCCAATTCCAGAATAATAATTTTTTTATTCCTATTTATCGGTCAATGCTACAATCTTACTGTTTTGCATCTGGGATATTAACAGTATGCTCATTCTTAATTTCGTTTGTTAATATTTATTACGAACATATCTCTTTTAGAGATATCTGTCTTTTTTAATACCAAAAACCTATCAGAATCTTGTTTTTATTACACTCCATATACTAAAAATAGACATTTCTTGTATACTTTCCAATACTTATATTTGTATTTTCATTTTCACATCGAGTTATAGCACCAAGCTATTACTTTATCGAAGACACGATTCTGAACCTATTAAAATTCATGTCCAACATTATCGTGAATTCGAAATGGACCCAAAATACTGATGATAGACCCCCTTTACACCGAATACACAAAATGTTGGAAATCAGTTTTTTATGCATGCACCACAATGTATATTATGTTTTCATCATCAAATTGATTTTTGAAAAAACATCATCAAAAATTTCAGAAAAAACTTCCCCAAATAAAGCGAATACATCTCAAATTATATATTAAATTTATAGAATAATTCTACAGATAATTGAATTGATCGAGATTTTATCCGGCCAGCAAAGTACACAAAAAAACGACAATTCCAAGTCCCTCTGAGCAGGGATCTATAATAAATTCGCTCAATTCGAAACTTGGAACAGATAAATATTTATCTATTGCGTGCCCCATCGACAAATCATGGTATAATAAATGGAAAAACTCGATTCAAAATTCAAATGATGCAAAAGAACAGAAATTGGATCAAATTTCAAATTCAAGAATAATGCCTAATGGTTCCTTACCACAAAACTACTCTAAAGACATGGTTGAAATGATAACTTTAGAAGCATATCAAAAATTAAGAGAGTGGTTTGGCGGCGATTCCCCGCAAATATACCCGATTAGAAAAAATGGCGGCCAACAGACATTCAAAGTAGATAAAATTACCATTAAAGTTGAATACAATGGCGAAACAAAAGATATTTATCTTTGGGATAGAGACCAGGGAGCGAAATTTATCAAGGAAGTCAGACTTACTTTTGGAATTAAATCGAAACCAAGCATCATACGCATTGATTCATCAGGAGCCAAAAATGTTGTTAAAGATAGCGATTCAGTTATGACACTGAAGTCCAATACAAAGAAAATCTTCGTTGATTACATGATAAATGGCAAATTAGCTAGCGATATCCAAAATGAAGTCACAAAAATTTCGAAACAAAATGAGAAAGAAAAAGAGCAGTCAGAAGAGAAAAAGACCGAAGTAATGCAAAAGAAGAAAGAAGAGGATAAGACTGTTCAACAAAATTTCCGTGTTCCGCCAAATTCTGGAAAATGCGGTTTAATCAACATTGGAAACACTTGCTACTTCAACAGTGGTGTTCAGTGTCTTCTCCATTCATTACCATTGGCCAGACAATTGCTTGGATCGAACTGGCGCTCAGAAATTAACGAAAATAATCCTTTAGGAGCCAAAGGATACTTAGTGAAGGCTTTTGCAAGGCTAAACTCCAGAGTATGGTCGGCCCAAGAGTCAGCGATCAATCCAAGTGACTTAAAACACGTATTAGGTGATTTTGCTCCCCAATTTCAAGGTTTTGAGCAACAAGACCCTCACGAATTGATCATGTTCCTTCTTGATGGTATCCACGAAGACTTAAATCGTTGTAAAAACAAACCACTCGTTGAGACAATTATTGGCGATGGAACAAACGACGAAAAGACATCATTAGAAGCATGGAAGACACATAAACTTCGTAATGATAGTATTATTGTCGATAATTTCCATGGACAATTACGTTCTCGCTGCATTTGTCCAAAATGCCACTCAACTACTGTTGTTTTTGATCCATTTGTAGCTTTATCATTACCAATACGACCAATAAATGAAAAAGTTACAAACGTTTTGTTCATTCCTTATGAATTTTCTGAAAAACACGAATGGATCAGGATAAAATTGCCGAGAGAGTCAAGTGTTAAGAACTACGAGCAAGCAATTAAGTCAATTAAGAATGTTGACGTAGCAATTGCCTTCATTGCCACTACTTTTTCCGGAATTTCTGTTTATTGGGACCCAATTGATGCCAAATATGCAGAAAACCTCACTGCAATCGCTTTAGAACTCCCATCAACTGAACAGAAGTACATTATTTCATATCTTTGTGGTACTTTTAAGTCAGAATTTGCAAATATGTTCTCTGCTGTTGAGAGAACAGAAGACAAACCAGTCATGATGCCTTTCCTCGTACCAATAGACAAGGAAACATCAGATTCCAAGGAAATTTCAGCAGCTGTTTCCGAGAGATTATCTGAATTTTGGAATGAAGGGAAGATTCCGAAGGATTTCGTCATCAAAGATTCAGAACTATCTCAATACCAGCTAAAACAGAAGGTGGCGATGAGATTTTCCTCAACAAATTTTGATGATAATCAAAAAATCAGAGTTAAAGATTATTTCGTCAAAGATTACAAACCATCGAAGTTCTACAGCAACATAGGATCCCAATTATTCACAGCCATCTTCAATGGAAAGTTTATGAATTCAGAAAATCATTTTGACCTCAAACTTTACCTGAAAAACATCGGAATCGACTTCAAGAGGTCACACAAAGGTGACAGAGAAAGTGGCGATGTAAAGTTGGAAGAATGTTTCGATTATTTCAGACAAGAAGAAATTTTAGACGAAAACAACATGTGGTTCTGTCCTAAATGCAGGGAATTCGTCTGTGCAAACAAGAAAATGGACCTCTGGAAGGCTTCCAAATGTTTAATTATCCATCTCAAGCGATTTGAAACGACAGAGACAGGAACTGAGAAAGATGAGAGGGTTGTTCACTTCCCTGATGAACTTGACATCAAGCCTTTCCTTGCAGGACCCGTAGAAGGCAACACAAAATACAGATTATACGCAATTTCAGAGCATTTCGGGTCATTAGGCTTTGGACATTGCACAGCTCACGCTATAGTACCGAATGGAAAGGGAAGAGACTGGTTTTCGTTCAATGACAGCTCAGTTAAAAAAGTTATTCAATCAAACGCTCATACGAATGCAGCATACGTACTTTTTTACGAGCGCATTGACAATGAGGCTGAAGATAATGCTGTTTTGGTTGCGAAACCAAGCTCCTTTTTTCCTGAAAATCAAAACAAGCAAAATCTTCTCAAAAATCAGCCAAATCATAACAACCAAATTAAACCCCAACAGTCTCATGGACAGAATAAGAACAAGAATAATGAAAACAACAAGTACTTTGATCCAAACAATAAACCAGGAATATTCCGCCATCATCAACACAATAAGTTCGACAAATTGAAGAAATTCAGTCATGATCAGAATAATTACCATAACAACAACCATCATAATGACCATCACAACAATAAATTCCATCATAACAAATTTAATAAGTTTAGACATTAATTATACTTTTATAGAATTATAAAAATTGTTTTTTATTACAATACATCTATTTTTAACCATGTTTAAAGGATATTTTCAGTGAAATTTCTAAAAATTTCAATAAGAATTTGAATAAGAATCATTTTAATTTAGTTTATACTCTACAGTTAATGTCCAGATGCTTTTTAACACATACACAATGAACAGTATCTTCTAGTTTTATGAATTTGGGCACATTTCACTTTTTCGACCAAAACAAGTAGATTCAATTGCATTAGGAAGAATATTTTATTATAGCTATATTGCATTCCTTACTTAATTTTTTCTGAAGATAACGATTATTTTAATACGTTACTTTTTCGAGAGTCTGGATAAAAGAAAACATATGAAGACAGTCTATTCATTCAGCGAATATCCGGATTTAGAGAAGCAAGTTAATGGTGCTGATAGTGCTATGACTATCCTCGGTCGTAAGAGTACAGTTTTGGCTCAATTAGCTACACAAGATATTCGAGTTCCACAAAGTTTCACAATTACTACAGAATTTATCGATAAGTTCAACAAACTCAAACTAACTGCAATTCCAAGTCTAACATGGAAATTAATCGTTGATAATATCAAAATTATAGAAGAAAAAACAGGCAGAAAGTTAGGTGACATCAACACACCACTCCTCTTATCAGTTAGAGGTGATGCAACATCTGACCTTTCAGGAATGCTCAACACAGTCTTAAATATCGGTATTAACGATTTAACAGTCCGTGCAATTGCAAATGAGACAAAGAATAGAACATTCGCATATGATACATATGCAAGATTCATTAAATCATACGGAATCGTTGTCAACGGAATTGAACGTGCAAGATTCGATAACGTTACAAAAGAATATATGGCATCACGCGGACTTAAGGCAACTAACGATTTTTCAGATATAGATTGGATCGAAATTACAAAAATATTCAAATCAATTTATCTTAAGCGAAAAGGCATTCCATTCCCACAGGATCCACTGGAACAGCTTAAAGGAGCTTTAGTTTGCGTTATACAATCATTTACATCAGATAAAATAAAGAAATACGCTACTTATTTCAATATGATTAATAATCTCGGATTTTCAGTCCTTGTTCAAGAAATGATCTTCGGAACATCCCAGTGTGACTGCCTCTCAGCTAAAATCTCTACAAGAAACCCAGCAACTGGAGAATCACAATTAGCAGGAAATCTTGCAAATAACGCACTCTGCTGCGACATTGAAGAAGAGTTTGCCAGTTACAAAGATGCCCATACAGCAACTGGCCCAGTACATCGCGATATTACAGATTTTTCAAAGAAGATCGAAACATTCTTCAAAGGACCACAAGAAATCGACTTTGTTTTCGATCCAAACAACTCCTATGTCCTCAACGTTAAGCCACTTTACTTCTCTGGTGCTGCTCGCTTTGCTGCAGTTAGAGATATGGCTAATGAAGGAATGTTGAGCAAAGAAGACACTGTTATGTGTCTTACTCCAGATGATTTGAACGCTCTTTCAGGTTCAGTCATTGAAAAAGAGCCAAAAACAGTTCTTGCATCAGGAATTCCAGCAGGAGCCGGTGTTGTTGGCGGAAAAGCTGTTTTTGATAGCGCTGATATCGCAAAGGCCAAGGATGGAAACTTAATTCTTATCAGAGAGCATATTTCTCCACTTGATTTCGACGATGTTGTCAAATCAGCGGCCGTTGTTACATGTGATGATGCCACAACATCATATGCAGCCAGACTTCTCCGTATGCTCAGAAAGCCAGGCATTCTTGGAGCCAATTTTACGATCGACCAACAGACCAAGACAGCCAAATTCGGCGAAACAGAGGTCAAAGCAGCAGCTTCAGTCACTGTCTCCCACAATGGCAAGCTCTTCAACAAGATCCAGAAGAGTTCAGAGCCAAAAGGAGGAAGTGAAGCGGCCAAAGCCATTCTTGAGTGGGCAGATGAGATCAGAAGTGGCAAAGTATCTGTTGTTGCACCAGTTTCATCTCTTATTGATGTCGAAAATGCCAAGTTGAGCGGATCTGACGGTCTCGCCTTCTTCCCAATGGATTCATTGATCACTGGCAAGCGTATTGATGCAATGAAGATGTTTGTTGAGAAGGGACAAGACAAAGGATTAGCACAGTTAAAGTCAGAGCTCATTTCAGATATCAAACAAATTATTTCTCAACCAAACATCTCAATTATGCTTCTTGATGATCCACTTTCCAAATACCTTTCAGATCCTGTAAAGCTTACAGAAGAAATCTCCGTTCTCAGGGCACAAAAAGAATTCAAGGAGCAAAACGAGGAAGAATTCAAGAAAGAGAAAGAACTTAACGCTAAAATCGCTACACTCGAAGCCGTCAAGCGCCTCAAAGAGTCTAACCCTATGATGGGCACTCGCGGTGTCAAAATGGCCATAGTGAACGATAAAGTATTCAATCTTGAAATTTCTGCAATTTCAGAAGCAGCGAAAGAAGCCGGAGTTTCATCGATCAGCATCTTATTACCAGATGTCACAGATGGCTGCGAAGTTGCAGAGATCAAGAAGATGTCAGCATCTCTTTTAGAAGGACTCGAAGTCAAATGGGGATCATCTGTAGAGAGTGCTCGTGCATGTTTGATGATGGAAACAATTGCAAAGGAATCAGATTTCATTGCAATTTCAACAACAGGTTTGCAACAGACTGTTTACGGTATGTGCAAAGCTGATGCTGAGAAATTGTTTGTCACTGATTACATGACAAGAGGAATTCTCAGAGAAAGCCCATTCAAGTCTGTCGATGAAGATGCAGTTGGAGAATTGATGAAAGAAGCTGCTAAAGACGCTAAAGAAGTTAATCCGAATATTAACATCATCATTTATGGCGAACAATGCAGCATCGCGAAATCAATCAAATACTGCACTTCTATCGGTATTGACAGCATTGCTTGCCCAGCAAGTATGGTTCCAGTTGCTAAATTATGCTGCGCACAATCTGTTATTGCTAACAGAAAGTAATTTATCTATTTTATTTCCAATAATTCATTTTTGTAAACAAAAAATCAAAAAAAGTTGATTAAAATATTTCTTTTTTTTAATATTCTCTGAAGCTACACAATATTCTTATATAATTATTTTATAACATATCAAAATTCTTTATCATTCATTTTGCATATTCTATATATCTCTTTGATTGTTGATGCATTTGACATTGTTGCTATTTAATTTTTTCAAATGTATTTTTATTATTAAGAAAGAATATGATTTAAAGAGGAAATCAATCATAAAACACTTAGTTTAATCAATAAATTGCGTTTCATGAATATATTTATGATTGATTCTATTCTTATAAGAAAATTCTATGTGGTAACACTATTTTATCAAAGAAATTCATTGATCGTAAAATAATACAATTCTCCATAGTTCATTTATAACACGTGACCCAATAAAATTGCTAAATTTTAGTGTATGGTCTAAATTCGCGAATCAATTTCTTTATTTATGACAAATAAACTAGTTAAAATAAAATTTTGTTAAATGCTTTTTATTTATTGCAAATCAATGATCGATATTTGAATAAATTAAAGCAGTTCTGACCTGACAATTCTATGTGCTCAAATTGAATTTGAATAAACTCATAAAAAAAATAAACTTTTTTTTGTAAACTTATATTTATTTTAGCATTTGCATTATGATCCAAAATAACCCCTTGAATTTTGATTGATTCTAAGAAAGTTATCGAATTTTCACGGTTTTTAATATTCTTATTAATCGTAACAATTGGAAGTAATTTCATGAGTATTGTCTATCATCAAATTGAATAGTTTATTTTGATGGTTTTGAAAAATTGTGTAATTTACAAATCAAATCAATTTAGGAAAAACAAGGTGCCTTTTTTATGCGAACAAAGCGCCGTCCATCCCCAGCAAGTAATGCAGAAGTGCGGTTTCAGATCGTAAAAAATGATGTAGAACTGAAAAGAATTAAAAATCTTATATATGATAAACGTATACATCTAGATCCCATTATTTTCAGAGCAAAATTCGATTCTATGGCCCAAAACATTTTCACAGCATATCAACAAGGAGGATACGGATATTGTACCAAATTTGTTGATGAATTGGCTGAATTTAGTTTAGAAACTTCGCCATTTCTAATATGCTGCGACGAAAGCCGTACGCAATACGTTCCTTCTCTATTGGTATCAATGGTGATGCATCCACCTAATAATGAAACTCTTTTTTCTGTCCTTAGATGTTTATCATCGATCACAGTTTACTCGACTTCAAAGAAATTCTCAAAACCACAATTTATTCTCGAACTTCTAGGTCAAATTGCTGAGCCTGTCCAGTTTAACCAAAGCCTTTCGGCGTATTCAAATACAAAGTACAAAACCGATCCTCCTTCATCCTCGAAAATACAACTATACTGCTTAAATATCATCCTTAACCTCATAAAACATGGTGAAATTGAGCCAAGTTCTTTGTTACAATTTGATATCGTCCCACCACTTTTTACGGCCTCAAAAACAGATAGCGCTCCAGAAGCTATGAAATTAATCCAAAATTGGTAAGTTTAGAAGATATAAATCCTGATATGATAAATCTTGCCTACCAAACGTTCCATAATTACTGCAACTCCCCGAAATCCTCATTCCAGATCGCATCCTTTGATGGAATATCAGCAATCGCGATCAATCATCCAGACTTTTTTGATACAGTTGATGTTAGTACTCCGATTGTCGAAGCTTACGATAAAATCAAGAGTGTTGATGACACTGTTGCTATTGCTGCCCTCGCTTTGATCGGTTCTCTTTTGGGAACAGGAAATGATTTAATTATTGGATCAATTTTCTCAATGTTCGATTGGAGCATCCTTACAGAAATATGGAATATCTCATCTAGTGACCAAAAACAAATTATTTGCGAGTTTATCAACACAGCAATTAACGCATCTCCAATTGAACTTTCGAACGCACTTACTAACGGAGTATTTTCGACATTACTTTGCGATTTCCCATCTACAGATTGCAATCTAAAGGCAGAATCGCTCTTACCCGTGATTTCTGCCACAAATATTGATCCGAATGCAATGCTACCAATAATCATTGAAAACGGCCTTATAAAAGTTGCAGGATCAATGATGGAAGCTATCGATGATAGATACATTCAATGCGGACTTCAACTTATCGCTGCATTGATGAATGCTAATTTTAATAACCATGAACTTCAGGAACTGGTCAAACGCGATATCACAGACAATAGCATTGAGTCTGATGTTGAAGCTCTCGCATCTGGAACTCAATACGCAGATATCGCTTCCGAAGTTTCAACAGAACTTAACCATTTTATGGAAGAAGAATAGTATTATTTAGTTGTTTGAATTTTGTGTAAATTATTATTTTATTTATTTTAATATTTTGTGGAAATTTAATGTATCAACTCAGTATAAACTTGAAATCATATTTTTCGCGTGTAAACCTTTCAGATCCCTCGATTTTTGAGAAACAGACGCGCAGAATATATGATTTCAGGTTTATATCATGAGAATCTTCCTTCTATGAGTTCATTCCAGAGAAGACTTTATCCTTCACAACACATACGAGCTATCAATATTGCCTAATTTAATCAGCGTAGAGGCTAGTTTAATTACTTGTAATCTTTAAATCTTTGATGAATCAGTGCTTAATTTGCCAATTTTGTATTTTATGATACATTCATTGAAGTCTATGTTGAGCAAATATATGATTATAATCAACCTTTGTAGAATTAAACTCCATTAATAAGGTGTATACCCGAAAATTTGATATTCATCTATAGGTTGTCAGGAAACCTAGTTAGCATCTCAGGGCCTGAAAATGATAAAAACCTTATTCTTTTTCCCTAATAATCTTTACTAATAATAGGTAATTATATCATATGGGATGATGGATGAAATATAAGTATTGGATGAGATAATAATGATTTAATATATCTAGGAACAATTACATTATCACAGTTATCTATAGATAAATATTGATCATTGAAATGAGTTTAGCATAGATATAATGGTGGGAGTTAAATATAAAAAGTTTGTGGAGCTGTTTATAAAAGAGAAGTTATCATATTGGTTGTTTATTTGCTATATAAACTATCTTTTTTTGTATTTGATTATGATAATTTCCATTGCCATCTTTTATCATTAATATTTGCGCAATGTGAAATAAGGAGTTTGGTCATTTCATTGGGTTATATTATTTTCTGCAGACTTTTTCTAATTTTTATTTTCCTTCCTTTTCTGAAGGAAAGAGAAATGACATATTTAATACTACATATGAATAATTAGGACATATTTCAAATATAAACATTTTCATTTTGATTGGGAATAGATTTAGTCATCTCCGGGAGACCATGCATTATGTTCCCACAAATAAATATCTGATCGAATATCATTATCAGCCGCATTATAGCATTTCAAAGCATCCTGTAATTCGTATCCTCTATAGGCTTTACACAATCGAAAGAACATATCATAGTTGTGGATAGCATATTCAAGAGGGATTTTTAAATTATTATCCTGTTTTCTTATATCTTTTGTATGCTCCATGACTAATAATGCATGTTCTATATTATCACTAATTACTGCATAATGAAGAGGAAGTTTTCCATCATTGTCAGATATATTGACATTTGCTTCAGATTCAATCAGGTGAGATACAGTATTGGTCTTATTATATATTAATGCATAGTGAAGAGCTGTTTTCCCTGTATTGTCACATATGCTGTAATGAAACTGATACGAAACTAGCCTTTCTGCAATATCATCACTACAATTTATAGCTGCATAATGCAGAGGAGTTTTTCCTTCGTTGTCAATTGCATCGAAATCTGTCTTCATACTATCAACTGGCAAGTTTAAATTCCCAAAATATTGTGCAGCATAATGAAGAATGGTTTTTCCATATTCATCTTTTTCATTGTCATCTCCTTCATGAAAATGATAATAGTATTGAGTTGCAATCTTTATAGCATTGCGTCTTAGTGCTTGACATTCTTTATCAATGTTTGTTGGCAATATAGAAAGAATGCTTTCCCATATATTTGGGTAAAAACATGAATTAACAATGAATCCTTTGATGTCATTAATCATATCAAAATGAATAAAAAACGCATGGATGTTATTGTATTTTATGTATTGATTGATATCGATTTGAATTCCATGTTCGTTCTTTAAAAAAGTAACAAAATCAATGTTATGAGACATAATTGCATATTTCATGCACTTATTATCTGGTTTTTGATATTTCAAACATTCACTAATAATTTCTGGATTTCTCCCAAAAAACTTCAAACAATTAACTGAACCATAATAACAACAAGATTCAATTAAATTTAAGCGATTTTTTACGCAAGGAAGAGTGTTGAAGTAAATAGCTTGATATTGTGAAAATCCATTTTGTTCTGTTATTGGAGCAAGCAATTTCACATCATTATATATGATTGATTTTAATAAATCATTAATTTGCGAGTAGTATATGAGAGCGGGTTGTGTGACTTTTTTTGTAAACGTAAGAATTCATACAATATAGAACGATTTTGTATCATTTATTTTAACATATGAAGTAAAAAATGTATGATTCTTACGGTTTTTATTCTTACGTTTTTGAATAAATCAAGATTTAAAAAATTTTCAAAATTGTAAGACATTTACACTCAGCCCAAACATAGTGGAATTAAAAAAATTGTTTAAATCATGAATGAAATCAATGGAGTCATAATCAAAGACCTCATAAACGAGAAAAATAAATTGAAACTAATGATTATTTGAATTTATGAAATCAATTATTTGATTCATTCTTTCTTCAATCTCTTCTATTCTTTTTGTTAAATCATCTATTTTCATTAATGAGGTGATTCTTGATTGAGGAATAGATTTCAAACTAACCACTCCTTTTATTTTTGAAATTTTATTTTTATTTTGTATGAAATGAGTGTCAAGACTAACGACGTTAAAAAATTAGGATTCACAAACATGGAAATAAAGGATATATTAGAGGAGGCAGGTTATGAGGTTGATAAATATTATTTAAGAAATTGTCAAAAATTCGCGGAGTTTTTAAATGAGTTTGATTATGATGAAAAAATGAATAAAGATGATGTTATAAATTTCTTATATCCCACATCTAAAAAAGAAAAACCTAAAGAACCTGATGTTTTCCCTGAATATTATGAAGAACGAATTAAAGATGATGAATACGATGAAATTGAAAGACTGGAAAAAATAAGAGATGAAATAGATGAAAAAATTAAGGAATTAAGAGAAGTTGAAAAATATAATGAAAATGAAGTAGAGGGTTTAATGAATATCCCAGCTTCAGAATCAGCAGTTCAGAAATCTCATGAAGAAAGATATAAAAATTATGTCTTAGAATCAACACAAAATTTATTAGATGGTGATATTGACGAAACACTTTCAGAAGAAGGCACAAAATTTATTCATAAACATAAGCTTCAGTTTATTGACGATGGAGATTATCCATGTATATTACTTTCACCTCCTCTTGATTCTGAAAAATTCAAAAAAGCACTGAAAAATGTAACATATGCAACAAATACGATTAAGAAAGAAGACCATGATATTTACACAAATTATTATTTAAATAAATGTACAGGTGTTGATAAAGTTTTTGATTTGTTAGATAAAATATCAAAAGAAACAATTGGTACATATAAAATTTTATGCGATTGTGGTTTCATTATTGAAGATACCAATAATGTTTCATATGAAAGAACAGCACCGAAGGAAGACGAAGTTGAAAGGTCTATACCATTCGTTATTAAGAACATAAAAGATATGAAAACTTATAAACATTATATTTATTCATTCATTTCAGAAAAAATGGAAGCAACCCATAAAACATCATCTCATCATTTTATAGCTATTCATACATTCCTTTTCAAAGTTGTGAAATTAAATAAGACAGGAATTAGATTTAATGTATCAGGGTACGCATTCTTGAGTAAATTAAAATGTATTCGTCACGTCGCAGATGATAAAAATTTATGTGTCCTTAATTCATTTTATGGACTTTAGCCCTGGACTCTCTGAGTCTCGGACTTTAAAAAAAATAAATAAAGTTTATTTTTATTCTTACATAAATGAACAAAAATGGAACAGCTAAAATGAATGATAATCAAATAAGAGCCGAGGTAGTAGAAGGTTATTTAAACGCTTCTATAACATTCCTGATGGTGTTAATCCTAAAACTCGTAGAAGTTATTTAAATGAAGCCATAGATGCATATGAAGGATTTGACATTTCATCAGAAAGTGAGAGGTTAGCAAGAATGTTAAACGTTAATATTGATTTTTATTATTGTGACCCTCAACCAGAAGACGTAGACATTAACAAGGTAGACTTTCCATTAGTGGAATCAATAATGATAGATCCAGAATTTGAAACAGTAAATATTTTATTAACACAGAGTCCATGTGGAAAACTTCACGCTGACAGAATTACAGACGTTGAAGCACTCACAGGATATAAAGTTTGCCCCTTTTGCAAAGAAGAAGTATATTCTATCCGTGATGATCCAGAAAGGAAAAACCAAAGAAGATTTTTAAAACATTGTGAGAAATGTAAAGAAAATAATGGAAGATTAATTCAAGACGTTCAATTGCAAAACACACAACAACCATATGCACCACATATTACGAAACAGAAGATATATCAATGGCTATTAGCACATAATTTGCAGGAATATTATAAACCAACAAGATATTATATTACTTTTGACTTCGAAACATTAGAGACTAAAGAAGAACTTCAACTTTCTGAATGTGCAACTTTGAACGCTTACTTAAAACCATTCATGGTATCATCAACGGTTAAATTAAACGATAAAACATATACGAGGAATTTTTGCTTAACATCAAGTGATTCTTTATTTCTGATTGGATTGAATTTTTATTTTCAACCTGTTCATTAGTTGCTAAATCAAATATTGAACAATATGAAGAATTAATGAATACATTAAATGAAAACAGAAGGAAGCATTTAAAGAACTTCTAGATGAGGAATTCAATAAAGTGAATATCATAGGTTTTAATTCGGGAAAGTTTGATTTAAATTTAATTCTTCGTGATTTAAACACTGCAAAATGGAAAATAAAATCAATGCTGGGTTCATCTTCTCAATTTAAGCAAATCATTGTAAAGAAAACAAACGTTCCATATGAATTAAGATTTATTGACATCAGAAATTATATAGCGGGTGGAACATTAGACCAATTCACTCAAGATTTCGGAAATAATAAAACACGTGTTAAATCCTTTTTCCCTTATCAATTCATCACATGGGAGAATTACGAAGAAGAATTATATAAAGTGGAACCATTCACTCAAGATTCATTTTATTCAGCATTAATTCAAGAAACTATATCCGATTCAGATTATCAAATATATCTCAATGATGCTAAAAATTTTGAGAATAGATTAGAATATTTTATTCATTATTGCAATAAAGACGTTGAAATTATGATTGACCCAATTGATAAAATTATCGAAGAAACATTTGTTTATAAAATTGACATGCTTCATAATCTTTCTTTATCATCGAATGCTTCAATGATTCGTTACGCTTTAGCATATAAAGACTTTAATCCTAATGAAACATATCCAGAAGAAGAAAATGTGGAATCAAGTTTTGAATTAACGAAAAAGTATTGGAAATATAAAATTGATTCATATAAGAAACAAGATGAAAAGGCGAAAAGAGATACTAAAAATAATGTTTCAACGGATGATTTTCAATACTATCACGATTTAATCCTTTCATCTAAATGCAAAATGTGTGGTAAAGCGTTTACATATGCTAATAAACCAACATTGGATAGAATCGATAATGAAAAACCACATACCAAAGAAAATTGTCAGTTAATGTGTTGTTATTGCAATGTCGTAAAATCAAATAAAGATGAAGATGTTCAACGTTTAAGAATCAATTTAAGAAATTATGCATTAAAAAATAATTTACCAATGACTTTAGATTCAGTTGAAGCTTATCACATTCTCCGTAATGGAATTACTGGTGGTTTATCAAATGTTCAACATAGAGTAAATCTTAAAGGAATCACGCACATTAATAAACTTTCATATAATCCAGAAACTAAAACTGTATCAAATGAGGACACCACCAACATTATGACTCATTTCGTTGGTGTTGATTTTAATTCATTATATCCTTCATCATTTTCATCTAATCCTCATGATTTCATTCAATATACTGACCATAAAATGTATATGCCGGGAAGATTGAATGGTGTTATCATTTGTGATACAGCAACAAAGAAAGCAAAAGCACTGGGAATTATTAGAAAGAAAAATACTTTATTCGTGGCTGAAGTAAAGGGTCACATTGATGAAAAATACATTAATGATTACATAAACTTTTTACCGATAATAAGAAACTTAGATATTATCACAGATGAAAAAACAATTGGCAGTTTTATGTATAATTACATGAAATCAAACAATTTACCAGTTGACCAGAAACAGAGAAAATTAACTCAGTTAGCATCAACACACAACCAATATCAACCATTTTCTTCTTATTATCTTTGGTATCTAATCGACAGATTTCATTTTATCATTGATGACATTCAATCAATTTTAACATTTACGAAAAACACTTGTTTTAATGAATTTGCGAACAAATTTATGAACGAAAGACAAAAGGCTGAATTAGAAGGAAATAAAGGAAAAAGTTTATTTTGCAAGATTTCACTTAATGGATCATATGGTTACGATGCAATGAATACACAAAATTACACAAAGACTAAAATAATGAATGCACAGAAGGCACGCGTTGCATGTATGGCAAATAAGTTTAAAAACATAAAGAAATAGGTGAAGATACATATCAAATGATGCTCAAAGATAGATTTTATAGATGTGAAACATGTTTACAAGAGGCATTCTTCACTTTAGATAATGCTAAATACTGGTATTTGGTTTTCATTTATGATTTTATGTATAAATGCATGAATGTTAATCGTTTTCATTTCATTGAAGGTGATACTGATTCATCTTATTGGGCAATCGCTGGTGATCCAAATCTTCCTAACACTCAAGCATTTCAAGCAATTGTAACCGATAAACAATTTTATGATAAAAACATTTACAAATTCGCACCTTTTGATTTCTTTTGTTTTGATGAGAAATTTAAACCTAAATTAAAGAATAAAGCTGAAGAAAAAGCACATGAGAAAAAATTATTGGGTTTAGCAATTGAGAAACAAGGCGATAACATGGTGCTTTATGCCCTAAGTGTTATACATCATTCAACGGTTCAATTGATGGAAGTGATTTTAAAAAGATTGCACAAAAAATGAAAGGAGTTAGTTTACGACAAAATAAACAATTAACACCTAAAAATTATTTGGATATAATAAATGATAAAGTGATATTTATGGTCAGATATTAATATTTACAACTAAAAAACTCCAATGACTCGCTTAACAATCGGACTACATTAACAGAGCACACACTAAGGCTGTATGTTGTGAAAATGGATTGTATGCCATTTATTTAATGAAATGCCACAGAAGAGACAAAAGGAACCGTTGAATGATGGTTTTGATTCTTGATCAAAGGGTGGGCACCCTTAAAACATTTATTTTATTTTTATATAAATGGATAACGTAGATTTAGAAAATTTAATTGATGATTTAGTACGTGATCAAAATTTTCTTAGTTATTATGATTTAAAAAGCATATCTCCAAAAATATGATGAAAATATAACGGATGATGATATAGATTATTATTATTCATATTATGATAATGAATTTTTGAAATATCATAATGAAATAATTTCTAAAATTAAAGATAAAATTAAAAATAATGAATATACAAAGGAAAAAATAAATCACAACTTAAACATTTTGAAAGATTTCAAAAATGAAGTATTAACAGAAGAAGATATTGATGAATTATATAAATTATATAATCCTGAGCCACAAAAAACAAAGAAACAAACGCCCGGGTCCTTCAGACCAAAAATGATGCACAAGCTTTAATTTATGATTCATTAGTTAAACCACATTCAGCCCAACTTTTAAATAAAGATCAACTTTTGGAATTCATCCTTCAACATAAACTCGAAGCAGGAAAGTATATCAAACCTTTATATACAGCATATTTAAAACAAATGAATAAAATACATCCGGAATTAATGAAGGAGGAATGAATTCCAAACTTCATCATCCAAAATCAAAGCAGATAAAATTAAACCACTCACAACACCAAAACCTCCAGCAGTAGTACCTCCTCCAGCAGTAGTACCTCCTCCAGCAGTAGTACCTCCTCCTTCAGTTAATCCTTCATCATTCACTTTATTATATCCATTTCAAACATTAAAGAAACAAAAAGATTTTAAAAAGGGTTTCAAGATATTAAATAAACCAACTGACCCAAAAATTCAACTGTTAAAGGAAAAATTTAGTCGCCCCTCATTTGCACCATATCCATATTCATACGAAATCGATCATTTAGAATATTCAAAAGGAAACGTTACTTATTTATTTGCCATTAACATTAACACAAGATATTTATATTGCATTCCGGTGAAAGGGAAAATAGAACAGGAAACAAGAAGAGCTATTCAATACTTACTAGATCATGAAAGAGTAGATAATATCAGGGGTGATAGTGATAAAGGATTTCAGGCAGCTATGGCTCATTATTTCCCACAAATTAATTTTTACTTTTCATCCTCTCCATATACGGTTCATAATAAAATAGTTGATGCGGTAATGAGAACTCTTAGAGATGCGTTAGGGGTTAACGGTCAGATATACTGGGATGGAAATCATGACTCCATCATACAGCAGTTAGTATATTATTACAATAATACATGGCATAGAACTATAAACATGAAACCAGTGGAAATGAAAAATGATATTTCAAAAGAATGGGAATATATTAGAAAGCAAATGGAAAGGTTGAATGATGTTAAACGTGAACAAATTAATTCGGGGCTCATGAATTTTAAACAAGGGGATAAAGTTTTGATTCATCTCGATTATGGAAAAACTGATAAATCAATGACAAAAAGAAGACGAAGATTTGACACAATAGCTGAATTTGTTAGATATATTAACGGTAATGTATTAGTTGAAGTTGACAATAAATTAATAGAAATTCCGATTTATTTTTATACCATTATATTTAAATAATATTTAATTTTTTTATTTCGTAAGAAATGAGTGACAACGAAGCAGCCAAGAGTCAGACGATGAATATAAAAAGAACTAAACAGAATTAAATCAAAAATATGCTATTACAAAAAGAAGCCACAATGTGGTGAGGTTGAAAACGATCAAGAGAGGAAAGAAATAATCGAAAAATTAAAAACTTACCGTTCAATCCTTAAACTGAGTGAGGCAAAAATAAAAGAATTTAATAGAATAAATAAATTGATTGGAAGAGATGAATTTAATAAAGATGAATTTTTAAACTCAATCCAAATTTAATTTTTATTCCTCTTCGACAACGTCTCTCTTTCCATCATTACTGCATAACCACATTTTCTCAGTTTTAGTGGTTTGTTATTTTTAGCAAGTTCTCGCATCATTTTTATCGTTTCCTCCCTTGTTATGATTCGTGGTAAATTTTGAGCTTGTGGGGTATCCATTTATATAAAAATAAAATTTTGTTATCAGTTATTTTATCGTTAATGGTTTTTAGGTTATTCAATAATGAATTATTTTTGAATAACTGATAGGGTCACCAGGTCACCAGGTCACCAGGTAATTTAACTTCTCTGAAAAAATGTGACAACATGACATTTTGACAACAACATAGGAGGATGGTAGTTATGATTTCATCGTAATGAGTGTAAATGACCCAAAATATATTTTAGGGTAGAAGGGTAGATCTAACCTCATTTCTAACCTCATTTCTAACCTCTTGCGATTTTCGTACGGAATCTCTTCTCTCGGTTTTCCGAGGGAAGCAATCATATGAGAAAATTCTTCTAAAAGTTCTTTTGTCTGTTGGTTTTCAAACCAATGATATGCTTGCTTTGTAGAACGAAGAGCATTCATTATACTTTGCATTTGGTACATGTCATCTTTGACTGAACGAATGAGACGTAACTGTTTGTTATACTGTATGTACTCGTATTCTTCATTGATGGCTTCATGAACGATAGCAGTTGTTGTGTTCTCTGATGTTGACATTACTGTCTTTACATACAAAATAAATAAAACTAACTTTATTTTCTGACTTTCACAAAAGACCAAAAATAAACGCTTTACATGTATTTTTCAGCAACTTCGTCAAATAATTTTATAGCTTTATCTATCTCATCTACTTCAAACGTTTCTTTACCTTTCGTGGGAGCACCATACATTTTCTCAAAAACTTCAAGCAGTTCTGTTTCAGCAGCTCTCATATCATTAACAAACACAACCTTGACTCTATTGACTGTACTGTCATATCTTTGAGTTATATTATATGTTCTTCCTATCTTATATCTTTTTGTGTTGAAGTCCTTCGGTTTCTGAACGATGTAAAGTAAGCCTTCACTGCAACGTTCCGTATCGAATGAACCATATGTTACGAGTTATACTTTCTTTGTAACTGCACCAATTATGTTATTGATAATGATTTGAGTTTCTCCCAGTCTTATTTTATCATTTACAATATCTTTAATCATTTCATTACATGCATTCTTATAATCAACTGATTTCTCAAATTTTCTTTTATCACTTTCTTTAATTAAATCAAAGTTATAACCTTGTTGAGAATAAAGTGGTTTCTTTATCAATTCCTTGAACGCTTCTGAAAGTGAAGATGAAGAAATTCTTGCCACTTGAATTGGTTTAAATTCTGCTTTCATTGCTTCTTTCTGTTCATTGAACACTGGATCGAATAAAGCAACTTTAAAGAATTTCTTAGCTGGAATTTCGGGTCTAATATTTGCATATTGACCATCAAACTGATTAACATATCGTGGTAATCCATCCGGTCCCTCTTCAATAGCATTTAATTCTTCATTGAAATAAGAATATGGATTATGACGGTATGAATTAATTGGACCATTTTCACCTTCTCCAATGTATTGTTTAACAGCTTTTCCATTTTCATCAAATTGCATAGGATAACGTTCATTATATGCTTTACGTTTAGGATAATCACTTATAGTTAATTTATACCCATTTATGACTTTAATATTACCTTGACCATCAGTAACGAAAACTTCATTTATACCATCAGGTTTTCCATTTGGACCCGTAATGTCTGCTTCGTGTGCTTCCCAATTTGGACCATGACGTTTGGCATATGCTTGAGCTTCTGGTAATGTTAAAACGTTTCTCATTTGTTTAACATCTTTTTGAAGACCAGCAACAATATGAACTAATTCTTTCATTCCATCAGGAACTTTCATAGTTCTATTATATGCACCCTTTTTGTTTGTCCCTTGTTTTAATGGAACCTGTAGAAGATTTGCAATTTCTGTCATGTTTAATTATAAATAAAAAATAAAAATTAATTATAAAAAGTTAATCAAATTTAACACCTCCTTTATTTAAATCAACTATTATTTTTCCATGTTCTCCTAATTGTTGATATTGTGTGTAAAGTTCATTAATGCTCATTGGTAAATTCACTTGATAAAGCATAACGTTCAACTGTTGACGACTAAAACCACTGAAAATGAAAAGGGTGGACAGGTTTGATTTAATGTTTGTGCTTAATGCTTTGAAATATTGAACAGCCATAAAGAATGAACATTGAATATGTCGACATTGAGTTAATAATTGATTAAAATATGATTTCTCATTTGTTATTAGTTTTGATTTCACTGCATCATCTAGAAAAATTAGTGAATGCAAAAATTCTTTATCAAAATTTGAAATGGAAAGTGTTTCAAATAATTCATCCCGTTGTTTATCAATAATTTTATCCTCTAATCCTTGCTTCTTGATTGTATTATATAATTCTTTATACATTAAAAAGTTTTTTAAATAATCTTCTGCTTCTTCTTGTGATAAATAAATAATTGGAATTTTGATTAAATGCTTTAAAGATTCAAATGTATCATCTGAAGGTGAACCTGAACGGTTGATATAAATTAACACATGTGAATGGGGGGAAGTGTTAGCAATAATGATAATTTGTTTTAATATCGTTAATGTTTTACCTTTATTTTGTTTACCAATTGCTGCAGTGATTGAATTTAAGTAACATTCAGAATATGGAATTTTCATTAATTTTTCCTTAGATAAAGCATTTCTATTATCACTCAATGCTTCATTAATCATATCATCTACGTATGTATTATATACTCCCGCTAATTCTTCATCGGGGGTGGATGAATTTAAATCCATTTAATCAAAAATAAATTTATAATTTTAAACATTTCTATTCATCAATATTTCATCATATGAACTTCTATACTGTGGTGGTGTACCTGTTGGATGATATTTCAAACCTTCATCCGGTGTCCATGTCCAATATGTAGTCCTAGTAAACCAAACCTGAGGAGGATTTGTCACCTTTGAACAGTAAGTGTCATTTACACCCTGAATGATTGGATAAGCTTTCACTTGTACTGTAACTTGTGAGTTGAAAGTTTCTAATCCATCAAAGAATATACCCGCTCCATTACGTTGAACTGGAATAGTGCATAAGAATGAAGTTTGGTCTTTCCATGTTCTAGCTGATGGCGTGCCATCATCTGCATTTAATGGTCTAGTTAATGAGTCCTCGTATTCTTCCGTGCATTCATTCACTCCATCTAAATCAGAAGCTTGAAGCATACGTGTAAAGAATATGTCACCCACTGTGGTCATCGCTTGATCGGGGAAGTTTCTGGAATCTATAGTGACCTGAAGACCTCGAAGCATTGGATTTTCTAAAACTGTTCTTTGCATTGCATTTTTCGGAAATGTTAACACAACATCTGTAACATTATGAAGAGCGTATGAGAAATCTGAGCTAATACCTTCAGGAGTGATGCAACCCCCATTTAGTGAACGAACGTCAATATGTTGAGCTGGAATCATGAATGGATCTTCCTTACTAAATAAACGTGGTATTGCTTTAACTGATTCTTCAATTAAACCGTATCCTGTGTAATGCATTTATCCTCTAAAACTTCCATCTTTGTGCATGAAATAATAACGTCATCAACTGTTGCGTCAGCAGATGTAGCGGCTAAGCTTGTAATTAATTTGGTAGGAAGTCCGATTTGTTGGAATTTGCGATCATATTTATAAACATGATTCATAATCTTTTCATAATTTTCATCAGTTATCTTTTCATAAACGTAATTTTGTAAATCAGCAACTCTTAACGGGTCAACCTGACAAAATACTAAAGTATCCCTGAAAACATAATATTTAAGAATGATATCACCAAATGATTTAGGATAATCATCGAACGCCTGAAATGCTAACAAATCATTTACCGGAATAATCATATCAAAAGTGACATCAACTTCTTCATTTGCTTTCTTGAAAACTTCTGAAGGATCAATATATTTACCACATACTGAGTTATCATATTTTTGAACATTATTTATAACGAATGAACAAACTTTTTAACTTTCCTTTCTGATTTCGGTTTATATGTTGCAAATGCGAAAGATTCACGGGCGCAATCCATCTGAAGATAACCAGCATCACCTCTTTCGGTTTCTACTTCTAATTGTTTAAAGCTTTGATTTGATGATTTGTAACCAACGAATAAACGCATGCATTTAAAAGCGGCATCACATGTGAAAGCTTTATTTGAAACTAGAGTTGCTTTAACTTTGCGTTTAATATATGTCACCTTTGGTTCATCATGAGCTGGATTTGTAATTCTTAAATGAGTTTGTTTATCATCAAAATATGGAGTATCAGAGTCATAGCATGAACTTTCAAGTTCTCTATAATATCTTCTACGTCATTCTTTGCAAATATTTCATTTATCTTTTCGAATGAATGAAACACATTTCCATTAATCGGTTTGGTGTTTGGCACCAAATAGTTAGTCGTCATTTATTATTTAAATCAAAATTAAAATATGAAAATGAATTTTTAATTTTAATGAAATAATCAACTACGGCTGCAGGTATATTTAAGAAACTGTGGGATAAAGTAAAAAGAGGAGCGAGTAAAGTTTGGGAAACAATGAAGAAAGGAGCAAATTGGATATTTAAGAATAAAGAAGCAATTAGTGACGTAGCTGAATCAATAACACCAAAAGCTGCCCCAATAAGAGAAATATTAAATAAAGGAGAAAAAGTTTATCAAAGACTACAACCGATACTAAGATAAAAATAATATTTATTTATTTTTCCACTATTTACCTCCTATTTTATTAAGTATTCCTTCAGCAATTCCACCAACTGCGTTACCTGCTTGTGCTCCATCGCCGGATTACCTGCTTTAGCACCTAATACTCCACCTATGATAGTTCCTGCCGTTTTCGCTACTGGTGCCAAAAAGTTTGCAATGGGTTTAATAATCTTTTGATGAACCCAACCCGCAGCTTTCTTAATTCCATCCCATAATTTTTTAAAGAATCCTGCCGCCATTTCTGATTATTTCATTAAAATTAAAAATATATTTCATCACTTATATTCTAATTTTTATTTAATGATAAATGAACCAATTTTAAAAATAAATGAAACAGAGGAGGAAGAAATAAATGAAAGTGAAAATGTTCAACAAAAAATAAACGTTGTTAAACAATTACTGAAATAAAAATTTTTTCATCTGTTGAAGAATTTAATGACTATTATGCTAACAATAAAAAATTATTTGAAGAATTGACAACATGTAAATTGAATAAAATTAAATGTTTAAAGTTGATGGATTCAAAATTTCAAAAATAAAAGGAGTGGTTAGTTTGAAATCTATTCCTCAATCAAGAATCACCTCATTAATGAAAATAGATGATTTAACAAAAGAATAGAAGAGATTGAAGAAAGAATGAATCAAATAATTGATTTCATAAATTCAAATAATCATTAGTTTCAATTTTTTTTCTCGTTTATGAGGTCTTTGATTATGACTCCATTGATTTCATTCATGATTTAAACAATTTTTTTAATTCCACTATGTTTGGGCTGAGTGTAAATGTCTTACAATTTTGAAAATTTTTTAAATCTTGATTTATTCAAAAACGTAAGAATAAAAACCGTAAGAATCATACATTTTTTACTTCATATGTTAAAATAAATGATACAAAATCGTTCTATATTGTATGAATTCTTACGTTTACAAAAAAAGTCACACAACCCGTCCACATATACTACTTTTGCGACTGAAAGGAATTTGTTATTGTAATCCCAAAATAATTCTTTAGTATGTATTGACCAACAGATGGAACTCCTTTAATTTTATCAGGACAAAGCTTTTCTAAAATCTTTTGCATTAAGATCAAATAAGACTTAATAAACCGATTATTCCCTTTTGCCGCCATTGAAACTGTCTCAAAGATGTATGATAATTCATATTTATCTGTATATTTATATAATTTATTAATGAAATCTTCGTAAAAAGTGTTGATTTCGTCCTCTTTTGATACATGTAGCGTGTACAATCTATTCATAATATCATTATAATCTTTGAAAAAATTCATGAGTAAATCATAAGGGAATGCACTCATGAAAATAATAAAAATTTATTGTCGTCAGGAAAAATGACAAAATTTTCATTATCCTCTAAAGATTATGGTACAAATTTGCTCCGTTAGAGTATATTTTTAAAAATATTAAGTAAAAGATATAAAACAAATAATCTTTAAATAATAAACAAATAAGTATATAGTATCTATACATCATATAACAAACACTCTTCAATTGAAAAGTAAAAACAAGGAAAATGTAAATTAAATGACGAAAGGATTTCTGAAGTTTTCTTCCTCATCAATGAGAGAAACATCGACAGCATCTGCATCTTGTTGTTCTTCAAGAGATATCTTTTCTGGGTTAATACACATAGCGTAACCTGACATATCTATGAATATGCCAAAAATAAAGCATACGAACATAGCTGTAGATGTAATACGTTTGATTCTGTTGTATAAAGAAGTCAATTCTTTCATACATGGTTTTGTTGAAGATCCTGGGCATGGAAGAGCGGGAGAATCTGTAGAATTTGACAATCCGCAACAACTGAGATCTGACTGAAGCTCGTATTTTGTTGGATCATCAAAAGAATACCAGTTATTTGAAACTGTCTTAACAAAACCACTGTAACTTGATGTAGATACGACCAAAAATACTTCGATGATGAGTAAAACTGCCATGCAGCAATGAAAAACGATCCAACCAAGGCCAGTATTGTTTACAGCAGCAACCCAGCCTACAACAATGATAATAAATCCTAAAATAATAACTGAGATAAAGAGAGAAATCATATCTACTGGTAAAAAGGAGCTAATATTAGTTTTTCCAAAATAATGAACTGCAACTGCGCAAAGAATCATAACTGCAATTGACTGGATGCCGTTAATAATAGCAAATCCGATACCAAATACTTTAAGCTCTTTATTCTTTGGTATCTTTGAACAACACGGCATTCAATCCAATTTTTGAATCAAATTGAAAAAAAAATTTATCTTACTCCAATCGTTAGTTTTATGAAAACAGTGTGGCATTGTATTGTAAACATTTTGAAATAAAGAGGCAAGAAAAGTCCTTTTTGCTAATACATTTTGGAGAAATCATTAATAGAATCTGTTTCCGGCTAACTTAATTCTTTGATTGTGCATGTGATTGTTGAATTTTGCTTATTTCTGCTTAATGATTAGATTTTGAACTTGAAAAATAAAAGGTAACTAAACTCCTTTCGCCGATCCGATTTGCTCCATATTTAAAATATAGCTTGCATATGTAGAAGAAAAGCTAATTTTGAAGTACGCCCGAAATCCACCAACAGGATTTCGAGCTACTAAAAAGGTACTTTTAAATGTGATTTTTTTTATAAAAAATTAAATTTATTTTAAGATCAGACTAAAAACTAATTTTATGGAAAATCTATATCGACAAATTTATTACTTATTGGGTATATAGATTTTTTGATTATGGCGATTATGTCTGATATGCTTCCAATAAGCCAAAACACATTTCATACTGATTTCTATAAAAGGTATCTTTATTATAGAAGTGTAAGCTATATCTGTTTGTTTTTTTATTATAACAAATTCAAAATTCTCTTATAAGGACTAGATGAAATCTGTATTATTAAATCATTAGCTAAATGAAGGTTCAAATAGAAAGTAAATATCAATTTATATGATACTGAAACCAAATAGTTCTTTTAATAAAAGATAACACGCTGAAAATTATTGAGTATTTGCAAATCTCAAAAATCTATTGGTGAATTTGGCTCAACTTTTAAAATTATAACATCCATATCAAATCATAAAAGCAGACAAAAATTAAAGCCAAACCTATCGGCCAATTTTTTTTTGATATTTTGATTTTTGAGGTATACTTTTAAAAGTGGATTTAAAGCACTTATGAAAAAACATTAACTTCTGTCGTTATGATTATTGATTTAGACAATAATGATTTTAATCTTTGATTATCAAAACACTAAAGTCATCTTTTTAACATTTGCTTGGTAGCATTAACTCAAGTCTAAAGTACTATTTTATGTGGCACTCTTAGAATTTTTGTATTCATTGTACACGCTGAAATAGTACCATTAAAGTTATGGCGGACTTTCAAAAAATAGTTTGGTCACCTTTGAAAAATATCTAATTTTGAGTCACGAATTTATAGCGAGTGCATAAAAGCTTGAGTAAACTATTTTATTAGATTCTATTTATATAAGGACCACAATAATACTTCATGTGTAAATTTTTCGAATCTTTGAAATCTAATGATAAAAACTTGTCAACTCATTGCAAAGCAAAGATTTTGTGACTAAGATAATGCAATGAGCTGACATATGATCTTAAAAATAGTTCGAATTGTCCTTTATGTGTAATTTATGAATAAATAAACAGTTATACTTTTTTTAATTATTATTTTCCTACCATTTTATTGGTAATGCGTATATTAAAAATGTTTACATGGCGATTAATTTTTTACGCCGAATTTTATTTGAATCGACTCAATATCAATATTTTAATGCAATATTTTTTAACTATTTTTCTTATTGATTATTATTTTTGAAGATTCATGTTCGCTCTGAAAAAATTTTGAATAAACAAAATTCAATAAAAAATATTAAATTTAATTTACAACATCACCTCAATTATATGTTCCCTGCTCTCTCTGTTACTCCTTTCTCTTTAATCACTGAACCATCCAAATTCACTAACCAAGATCCAACGATCTTGTTTAACAAACTTGGATACTACTACGCAATCGGACTTATGCAGCAATTAGACGAGTTAGAAAATATTTCGAACATTATATGGTCAGATATCAATAAAGATTTTACAGATGTTCAACAAAGAATTCAAAATCTTCACACAAAGGTGCAAGCAGTTAAACAAAAAGTTCCTTTATGTGTAGAGAAGCTTAGCAAAGCTCCAGCACACTCATTTAACAAAAACCTCTGCCAACAAATGTATCCTCCATTAGCGAAGCCCGAAGATAATGTTTCAATGGAGATCAAAAGTAATCTTGTCAAAGTTCTTTACTCTATTTCGAAACCGGCACCAACACTTGCAGCTTGGAAGCCTCTCATACCAGATTATCAAAATCTTGATAAATATATTACAAATCCTTCCGCATTCATGGATATGTTCAGAGAAGAAATGCTTAGAGATTGTCAAAACTTAGTAAATAGGAGACATAAAGGTGGATATAGACACAGGAAAGAACAAGATGATATCGATCAGAAGTCTGAACAAGGAAAGAATGTGATGATTGTCAAAATCTTGCCTCTGCCAACAATTGTTCAACAGCCACCACCAATTGGAAAGATTCAGGGCTGGAATAACAGGCTTTCCTTCAAAACTTCGATAAGTTCAAGTGATGATGCTGCATTATTTGCTTCTTCAGCCATCAAACCTGCAACACTTTCTACACCAGAACAAAGGAAGAGAGCTCCAAGACCTCCTCCAAAGCCAATCCAACTTCCAGATCCAGTTCCAACTCCAGTTGCTCAACCAGAGGCTGCTCCAGAACCAGAAAAGAAAGAGAAAAAACTCAGATGGGGAAAGTCAAAAGAAAAGAAGGCTCCACCTCCAAAAGCAGCTCCAGCCCCTGCTGCTCGTGCACCACAAGCCCCTGCTGCTCGTGCACCACAAGCTCCTTCTGCTCCTGCTGCACCACCTCCACCACCTGCACCTGCAGCTCCACCGCCACCACCTGCACCTGCAGCTCCACCGCCACCACCGCCTCCTTCGGTCCCTGCACCACCTCCACCATCTATTCCAAAGCCGCCTGCTACAGTGACTATTTCTCAAAGTGGAGGTGCCTCAAATCACTTGGATCTCATCAAACAAGGAAACTTCAAGCTAAGGAAGTTCTCTGTGTGCAAACCAAAGGACGAGCCAAAGAAAGATGTGGATCCAAATTCATTATCTGTCGGAGAGCTTCTTCAATACATGGCTTCTATAAGAGCTGATGTTGCTGCTTCTGATGATGATCAATCAGCTGATTCAGATGACGATTCATCCGAAGATTGGTAATCAAATTTCCAAATTTTCTCTTATTTTATTTAATGATGCGTTTAAAAAAAGAAAATTAATATCAAAACAATCGATATTTTTGAAGTTGAATTGAAGATCTCAAAATATGTTTTGCAAACCGAAATAAATTCAGTATGAAATATCTTTGAATAGTGTTAAAAATACAAATATTGTCGAGATTTTCATTAAAATTGCAATATTCCAAAATTAAATTGGTAAATTATACAAAAAAGTTGATTATTTTTGAATAGTAATTACACAAAAACCTTTATTTCTTAGCCTGAACATATAGCGCCGTTGATGAAGCGACTGCAACAACATTTTCTAGTGGATGAGCTTCAACAACTCCGATTCTCCTGGAGAAGTCGATATTATCAACTTTTTGCGCTCCAGCAATGAAGTCATACGACTTATTATTCTTCCAATCCCAAACGCAGTACTCATTTCCGTATTTTCCTGAGATAATTTCATCAGTCGGGAGCACAGACGATATGAAATAGTCTCTGCAGTATCCCTTGTGGACAACCAAGTTCATTCTACCTGGAAAAGACTGAACTTCTATAGCGGCTTCTGCTTGACTTGGGTTTCTGAGGTCCCAGACCATGCAGTGACCGAATATTCTGGATAAGAAGTGTACTCCATCGTTCAAAAATCTGATAGAGGACACGTATTGGCATCCATTTGTAAATGTTGATTTATCTACTGCAGATTGTACGTTCATAGTAGCTGCTGCGGATAAATTCGAAGACTGTTGACGCATATCAAGCATTTTAATATATCCCTGATCGTCTGAAATGAGAATTGCATATGGTATTTGATTTGTAACGGCAGAAGCTGTTAATTCTACACGAGAAGAGTTAGTTCTGTATGTAAATACAGGAGGAACATCTCTATTCATATCCCAAAGTCTTACACAACCAACATCTACCATCAAGAAAGATGTTTGGTCATATAAGGCTTCTATTGATACTAGGAACTCTGTTTCAACATCGAAGAACTTTTTGAGCTGGACTGCTTCGTATTTTACCTCGTAAGATTTAAGTTTTGGAAAGAGAAAAGTATTATTTGGCTGATTTTGATCGAAATTATCCCAAGTAGGTCGAGGAGTTTGAGTTAATTTCCATAATTTCGTCTCGTGCATGTTTGTTGTAAGAAATAGAGGATTTAAGTCTGTTTTTGGAATCCATCTGATGGCACAAACTCTTGGCTCGCTCAAAACTGATCGGAGATAGTCAAATTCTGATTTGTGGGCATGCATTTGTGTAACAAATTCTATCTGGTTTTTATTTGTGTATCTAAATATAACAGCACGACCAGAAACATCGCCTGTTGCAAGAAAATTGCCTGTTTGATTAAATTGTAATGCAGAAATAAAGTCATCGTCATTCAAAGGTGCATCTAAACCTCTTTCGCCAAATACTTTTGTTGTTTCAAACTCCATTTCTGTCACTTTTTTGACCAAAATCATTAAAAGTAATTCATTAAATGATTAGTATAAATAATATGCAGATCATTTGTTTTGAAAAGATATGGGATCAATAGGAAACTCTCATCACATATAAACAAAATTTCTTATTTTGGTACAATGAATTTGAATAAAGACTATACTAAGATTTTTAATGTATCATACAAGATTCAACTACTCAATGCCAATGATATTAATATAATTAATTAATAATTCCTTACAACTAATGACATAAATCAAGGTATTTTATTCTCACAGTATTCCAACAATTTGTATGCAAATATTTAAAAGTACCAAGCTCTCTACGAAGCCATAGCTGTATGTATATTTACTAATCAAGCTAATGTCTAATAAAATGGTATTGAAGCTTTTCAAATTGCAGGAAAGAATAATAGAACAGAAAACGTTTTTGAAAATGCTGTATGCGTATATTTAATAGACTGTTATGTTCATATTGCAATGGAAAACAATAATCATAAGATATTTGAATACATAATCATTCATGAAACTACTAAATAAATTAAGTGGATTCGACAAAAAAAAACTCGCTTATTTGGTATTAAAATAACTAAACTCAATGTTTATTCGATTTAAGAATAAAATGTTTTCTCTGTTTGTGCGTCTTCTTCATTAAGGGCCATTTCTGTGACATTTCTTGTTTGTTTCTTCTTTGGATTTGATTTCTTATATTCTTCGTAATATTTCGGATCTTTCAAAAATGTAGATTCAAATGCAAGTTCTGATCTTGCTTGAGCACTTGAGACTGTTAATAAAATGTAAGTTAATGAAATTGGGCCTGTAATTAAAATGAAGATAAAGATAATGATGCAATAAATAATGAACATCACATCTAATGGGGATTGCTTAACCATATTCCACCAACTTGAGCAGAAACATAGCCATGTATAATCACATGAGCATTCTGGACATTTGATTGGAACAGCATCATCACAATCACATCCACATCTGTAGCAGAATAAATCAAATATGTTTCCATATTTACCGCTCACGTTGCAACCTAATGCGCATCCCAATAATCCGCAATAGTTAGAACAGAAATGTCTATGATGATTTTCATAAAATTCTTGCAAATGTTCTGTTCTATTACAGCAGCAATCATAACAAACATTGCACAAAATACCTGATCTATAGAAGCGATTAGGACAAGCGAATAAGAAAACCAAAATAATAATAAATTCAACAATTGTAACAACGATCCAGAATATCAGGAATTTCTTTACTGTTGGATTAAATGGTACATTAGTGTCACCACCACTTTCATTACCACCTCCTGTTGTTGAATTATCTGGTTCTGGTGGTAATGGATCATAATCTGGCATTACATATTCTGTAACTGGTCATGTTTGCCCTGTTCCATAATTCTTGATATTCATATGATTTAATCTCAATGTGCTTTTTCCACCATATTTAAGAGTGTTAGTTGTTGCTGAGAGTCTGCAATACATAGTTGTAGCCTTATCTGGTGGCATATAACCGAAGTAGAAAACAGAATCAATCGCTCCAGTTTTATGTCTACCAAACTGTTTAGGGATCAAATTTTGATCAAAATTTAGAATTGCTTGACCTGGAAATGGAGTATTATCTTGTCCTCCTCCTATATTAGCTTCAAAGTAGTCATATTTGAGATTTGTTGATAATTGTGATATAAATACATATGAATCTTTTCTTTCATATTTAGTCGCGTCGTAAACAGTGTTACTAACATACATATCAAATTGTATCTCACTATCTGATTCCATAACAATTTGTTGGTAAGTAATGTTCATATATTGACCACCTTTGAGTAAAGGAACGACATCAAATTGAGAAACATTGTTTTTGGCATAGAAAATTACATATTTGTTAGCATCAGTCGATGATGCGAAAGGATATGACATGTTCTTATGATCATATACCATTACGGGGCCGTTTGACTCGATGTTAACAATGGTGACGAAGAAATTCTTGAAATTTGGATATGAAAAGTTTAATTGGATTGGTCGATAAAGAGGAATCTTATCTACAGAATATACAATATTCGACTTGGGCTGATATGAAAAAGTCTTCCATATTTCAATATCTATGGACTGTTGGCAGAGAAGGAAAGGAATCATGTGATGTGATTTTCTGATTAGCGAAATTCAGTAATTTGCCCATTGAAAATTTCAGAGAATTTCATCGTTTGTAAATACAATGATATTGGAAATGCAAATACTTTACATATTCTTCAAAAGCAAGGACTGGCATAATCTGACATATAACCATTCAAATATCAGGTAAGATTCAAAACTGATTTAGGATAAGAAACTTTATTGATTAGAATTTAAATATGATCGTTTTCTGACTCTATTATATTGGAAACCACTGAATCAATTAATTGTATAGGTTATTCAAAAATTGTGAACTCCGAAATTCGGGTTACATGAGACACCACATTGTTAATAAATTACTTATTTGTATCTAGGTGAGCCATATTTCTCCAAAAAATATCTAATCTCCTTACTTTATTTTAAAATTATTCGCCCAGATATATGTAACTACTCAACAATGATATACTGTTTCAACCCATTCAGATATAGCCTTACGGTAATGTTTATTTTTATTTTTACGAGTGAAAAAAAAAATAATATATTTTTTGCTTCAGTATAAAATATCAAGTAGTATAAAAGACACAAATGCAATTCAGCCTATCCAAATGTCACCATTACACATATTCTTGAAAAATTGAATCTTATGATTTTCATATCTAGTCTCTTCTTACTTGACAATACAATATATGCTATTCATATGAATAATTTCCAACAATAATTATACTAATATTCTCTTCTGGAAAATGTTCAGATTAAATATCTCCTCAGAATGGTTAAATAAGGGAAGTGACATGCCACTTGAAAAAAGCGCTATAATTTGCATAAAATATATAAAGATCATGATTTGGCTTTGAACAAATAAAGAAAAAAGACTGTCACTTTTATCATTTCATTTTGCAATGAGAAAAAGCCATTATACAGATCTAATGGAAAGAAATAAAGACTATGTTAATGCCTATGACGCATTGTACAAGCTATCCTCATCTAATGAAGACCAAATAGATAAAATTTATCAAGATATCAAAATTAATTTGATCGAAACCAATGTTTTTCCGCCATCTCAGATGTTAGCGAATATCATTGATATATCTAAATTTAATAACCGCTACTTCAAATCATATTGGTTAATATTCAAAAAGATATTTGAAGAATATCATCTCACAGAAATTAAGAGTAACTCAACCATTTTTAATTACTTCGTATATAAAGAATATGGAATAGTATTAGATGATGAAAATAAAAGCGATTCCGAATTTGGTCGATATGAAGATGAAAATTATTCATTGGAAGTTCATGAAGAAAACACGGTTTACAGAGCAATAATGAATGATGACAAACAATCATTAATAATATACGCAGAAAGACCTGGGTTTGATAAAGATCAAAGTCTGAAAAGTGAATTTTATCCATTTAATGCTCCAAATTCATTACTTGAATTATGTTGTTATCATGGTGCTGTTAATTGTTTTAAATTATTGAGATCAAAATTCAACTCAGAGATAACCAAGAAATGCCTTTGGAATTCATTCTTGGGTGGAAACCAAGAGATAATGAGCGAATGTTTGAAAATTCAATCACCAGATTATGAATGCATGAGATATGCAATTATTTCGCATAATGTTGACTTTATTACTTTCCTAATGAATGAATACGAAATTGCAATTGATTTATATCATTGTGGATATTATAACAACCTTCAAGCCTTTTTAATTTATTTAGATCAAACTCTTGATATGCACAAATGTCTTGTTTATTCTCCTCTATTTAATATTCCTTCTCTTGTTGAATATTTGATTGCACATGATGCTGAAATTAATACAAAAGATAAATACGGATTTGCTGCTCTTCATTATGCCACCATTAAAAATAGTAAAGAAATAATAAATATTTTAATAGATCATCATGCAAATATTAATGCAAAAGATATAAATGGAGGAACTGCTCTTCACATCGCAACAAGAAATAATAATAAAGATATTGCAGAACTTCTTATTTCTAATGGAATTGATATCAATGCAAAAACTAATAATGGAAAAACTGCTCTTAAAATTGCAATTGAAAATAATTACAAAGAAATCGAAGATCTGCTTATTTCTCATAGTACCAAAGTGACAAAAAGAAGTTGAATATTTTTAAATAACTCTTTTTTATGATGTATTTAATAACCCATTCATATAACTTCTTACATTTGGTATAGAACTTAAGGGTGCACCCGTATGTACGTTTATTTGAGAGGAGGAGGATTACCCTCTCAATTTTGAGGGATTCGTTAGTTTATTTTCTCGATGAATATGCAATAAAATTTGATTTTTACCTTATCAATATACTTCATATAATATACACATGTTCATGTAAAAACTTTTTTCCAAAATCCTCAGGAATTAAGGGATTTTTGAATTTTAAGAATTTTTTTCGAATTTTTTCAAAGGTAGTCTCACGAGAAAACTGACGGTAAAAATTCGATGAAACCAGGTGCATTGTATAGTACATATATGTGGTAAATAAATGTCGATTAGCTTTGTAAAAAATATCCCACAGTTTTTGAGATCTTGAAAACGGCCATTCAAAAAGTCGAAAATTTTCGCGAGATGTTAATGGGCAAGACAGTTTTTCGACAAATAAATCATAAACATGGGAATTAAAATAAGGCGTTATATTACATATATGGTAAAGAATATGGATGTGAAGAGCGTTAGTAGAATGGAAAGACTTTGAAATTTTAAAAAATTTATCTGGACTAAAAAATTATTTGATTATAAAAAACATATTATATATCAATTGCTATATAGAACTATCATAACAGATTTTGGAAAAGCCGCAAATCCCCAAGTTGGAGAATTCATTAAATACTAATTATTCAGCTTTTTATCAGAAAGGAAGGTAGTGTAGTGGTTGGGAACGCTATGCTCTTTTTGAATCTAAAAGGCAACTGTTCAAATCATAACATCTTTGTTTTTTTTCTTATTCTGCCATTATTGTTTTTCCTTGTTATGATTCAAATTAAAAATATTTTAGTAAAGGTATTTTGGACATCATTTTTTCACATTGTCTCAATGCAAATGTTTGAAAATTTTGTAGGCAATATGACAACTCTTTCAACATTTGTTCTCTTTTATTAACTCAAACAGATTTAGGATCTAATTTCATGCCTTCGAAGACATTTAAACCATCTTCAACATAATTTATTGACAAATTGATAACAATTACTCATGAATGTCGTAGATTTAATATCCTGTCACTCAGCAACAAATTCGGGTTCAATAACAAAGCTCAGTAAAAACTTTCCAGAAATTCTCCAATTTATTTTAGTGTCTTTTTGCGTCATTACGGCTGCATTTTCTTCTGCATCTGAACGCTGTGTTTGGAAGAAGACGAAATACAGAAACTTTCAACACAAGTAATCAGATTTTCTTGTCTTTCATGTTAAAATGCTTCATCTCGCTAGGTATACGTCATTTATTGGATGGATTGTTAGCTTTGTGTCCAAATAGCAAAAAAAAGTATTAATTTAAATTTCGCATTTTGCATAAGTATACGCTTTAATTTATATCAAAACAGATTTAGATAGCTTAAAACAATATAGTTTACTCATAAATACATCTTGATAATTCACTTCTTCAATTTTCATAATCTTATATCCTGACCTATATCCTCTTATAAACCATATTTCTACTGAGATCTTCTTAAAGCATCTTTTTATCCCTATCTACGCCTCGAAACCCTATTTTTCCGGCGGAATATGAATCTTCGGGTCTCGCTGATTCGATTTCTGCAGTCAGATCGTAAAAATACCCACTACATAGCCTGATAATCTCAATTTAAGTTCCTTAATTTTTTTGAAAAAAAAATTAAAACTCCCTTATCAAACATCATGCTCATTTTTACGAATTTCATTTTTCCTTTAAGTTTAAAATATACGCTTTTTAGCATGTTTATAATACATTTTCAATTTACATTTACATTTTTATTTTTGAATTGTTTATTTATATTTCCGTTTGAACAATAATATTTATTGAAAATTGTGAGAGAAACGGATATAATAAAAAACACCATACAACAAAATTCACTTTTTTTCATACTTACGCGGATCACTCCTTTTCGGCCCAATATGCCGGAAATGATAAAACTCTCAGATCTAGTTGCTAAGATCCAAACTCTCGACTCTCAAATCTATTTCCTCAGATCTTGTTGCTAAGATCTACTTCCTCAGATCTTGTTGCTAAGATCTACTTCCTCAGATCTTGTTGCTAAGATCCAAACTCTCGACTCTCAAATCTACTTCCTCAGATCTTGTTGCTAAGATCTACTTCCTCAGATCTTGTTGCTAAGATCTAAACTCTCGACTCTCAAATCTACTTCCTCAGATCTTGTTGCTAAGATCCAAACTCTCGACTCTCAAATCTACTTCCTCAGATCTTGTTGCTAAGATCTAAACTCTCGACTCTCAAATCTACTTCCTCAGATCTTGTTGCTAAGATCTAAACTCTCGACTCTCAAATCTACTTCCTCAGATCTTGTTGCTAAGATCCAAACTCTCGACTCTCAAATCTATTTCCTCAGATCTTGTTGCTAAGATCTAAACTCTCGACTCTCAAATCTACTTCCTCAGATCTTGTTGCTAAGATCTACTTCCTCAGATATTGTTGCTAAGATCCAAACTCTCGACTCTCAAATCTACTTCCTCAGATCTTGTTGCTAAGATCTATTTCCTCAGATCTTGTTGCTAAGATCCAAACTCTCGACTCTCAAATCTACTTCCTCAGATCTTGTTGCTAAGATCCAAACTCTCGACTCTCAAATCTACTTCCTCAGATCTTGTTGCTAAGATCGATCTATTATACTCAATTTTACTTAAGCAATATAGATCACCTTTATTATGATTCTCTTTATCTGTACTTGTTTAAAATTAAATTACATCATAAAGATCTAATTACAAATTATTTAGAATTTTGAAATAAAACCAGTATTTTATCAAATGCTTTGAGATTAATGCATTCAAACTTAAAAAAAAGATATATTCAGATCAATTTCAATATTATTGATTTTTTAATGTAAAAACTATGTCTACATAGATCTCAAACAATTTTATTAGATACTCTTTTTCCCAATTTTTTTCAAAATCTCTTTTTACATATCAAAAATTGTATTTTTCAATTTCATTTTTATTTTTTCCATATTTTTTTTGGAATTTGGATATGCGTCCAAAGTAGTTATGTCATTAGAAAAATATTAGATATCTGAAGAGAAAATGATAACTTAGAGAGTTTTAAAGATTTTATTTTCGAATACAAATATAGACCTCAGAGGAATACATTCTAAATAAATTTGTATCTGAGGGTGAATAAATAAGAACAAAATTTAAAGGGTTAGCATAAATAATGTAGAAATTAAGATTGGAATTTAAATTTAATACAAAATTAAAGGGAATGAATTTGCGATTAGTAGGGTATGGCAAATGGATTGGGAAACATTGGTTACACATGAAAATTATCAGATGTAAGAATTTGGTGCAGATATTTTAAAAATGAGATCTGAGTGCTTAAACAATATCTCAAAATTCAAATTTTCCAAATGAAAATTTGGAAAATTCCCAAAATGCAGAATCAACTGATGATTTTCAATCATTAATAACGCCAATACAAGAAGATCATTTTCCTTCTGCCAACGAACTAAAACAATGGTTTGATATTGCCCATGATGTTTTAATTAGTCCGCCACCTGAGAATCAACATCCAGAAATTGATGAAGAAGAGACACAAAAAGCAATTTATCTATTACAAAACTTAGACTTTCCTAAGAAATAAAATTATTTAATTTATTCTTGTTTGTTTTTTAATTAAACATGTATATTTATTAACATTTCCTTTTTTAATACCTTTCCAACTTCTATTAGTAACAAACACATAACTAATTTGAAGATTTAGCGTTATGAAGAAGTATCCAAGTAATAACGTCAATAATGCATTTGCGATAGGATATAATTGCACCAAAGGTTAAAACTTGTATAAAGAATGAAAAATGAAATTTAATACAATTTTTTTTCGAAAAAAATCCATGCTTGGCTAGATTTTCATAGTTATTGAATATGCATTACTGACATCTTGTAAAAGATGCCGATCAAGGCTTTCAAGATTGCTAAATTTCTCGATTAAAATTTACATTTTTTTTTTATTTGTGTTTAATTACATTTTACAGTTTGCAGACTTACATAAAATCCGCAACATAGTGGTTATTTAATATTTGCCCCACAGTATTGTAGTTTGAAATTTACGATAAGATTATAATTGATAAAGTAAGGTTTTGTCATTAATGCATCTTATAAACTTTCATTGATAAATATGGATAGATAAGTTCTGTGTTCAAAAGTAAGCATTTTTTAAAACGCGCAATTATATCAAGAACGACTATCATAAATTCATGAGTATCGATGATTTTCGTTTAGGATGGACTTAATCGGCTTGATTGATATACATATTTTAAAATGGCATAGCTTTGTGCATGTTATGTCAAGCATTGTGCCAAACCAATTTAAAATGAAACAAATTATTTTAAAGAAACTATATATGAACTATTCGAACACTTTATATTAATGTAGGGAGCTATAAATTTAAATATTCTAAAAATTTATTTATTTGTTAAGAGTTCGGAACAAATTTATTATTGAATATATAGGAAATCAAATAATTATGCATAATCGCATAAAAAAATGCTGAAACAATGAAAAGAAAAAAATAGTTGCCCAATAGAAAAAGTCGAACCCATACCCCTACCCATTGAGTTATCCTCACTTTCAAGTTTCGATCGAAAAAAAGTTATTTAATCGCGTAACTCGCACCGTTTAGTCGTATTTCGAAGTTCTATATAGTATTAAAGATTAAGTTACATTATGTAACAAAATAACTTTTTATTGTTATTTGATTTTGATAGCATTATTAGCTGAATATGAAAAATCTCGTAGAAATAATCATTTCATTCAGACATAAGTATTGGATTGTTTCCCAACAAGCATAATAACACACGTTTCATATTATAATTTATTTCATTTCTGTACAAAATTTAGATAACGATATCAAATAAAAAAAACTGTGGCATTTTTTTACTTCAAACTATCATGAAGTGTAACCAAATTGGGTGAGTATTCTTGCTATCAGTATGACATGAAAAAGTGAACGACAAAAATTGAAGATATTGTAGTTAACTCGGATTTTTTTAATTGCAAACACATCTATAATTTGTTTAAATATCATTTATTATATCAAAATCGAAAAATTCGTTTTTGGAAATCTTTGAATTTATGAGAAGTTCTACAAAGACACTTACAAATATAGCGTTTGCAATAAAAAGGCTCTTTAATCTTCTTCATCCTTGCTCAGAAACTTCTACTGGTTACCTTACGGGTAACCTGCAAAGCTGCTTCCAAGGCATCGGGAAAATAACGTATTTTCGTGAGACTACCTTTATTTTTTCGAAAAAAAAATATTTTCAGAACAGCCTTAACGGCTAAGATTTAGGAACAATGTTAAGTATCAAAAAGAAAGGAGGTCTGATATAGACAACATATATCGTTGAAGGTTGAAAAAATCTCTAATATTTGAGCCCAAAATTTCAAATTTTAATTTTTTGAAAAAAGAGGCCACCCGTATGTACGTTTATTTGAGAGGAGGAGGATTATATTTTTGAAAGGGTGAAACATTATGAATATGTTAATTATATAATAATATGTATTATTATAAAAAAGAAAAAATAAAGCACGTTAAGGGAGGCTTCCGACCAGAAAGCCATCTCAATTTTTTGTGATGTTTACACCAAAAGTGAGATTCGTTAAGCGTTTTTCTCGTTGAATATTGAGTTTCCCGGATTTTAAGTTATTCATAAAGCTTCTCTATATTATACCCTATCTACTGATATGATTATTTTTGAAAAATCTCTTAAATCGACCTGCACTGAATTTTTTAGAGAAAATTCGAAATTTTATAGGCGTTTTCTGTAACGTTTTTTTACGGAATAAAATCCGAAAAATAATTTTTTGAAGAATCATTTGGGTAGAATACTTATCGAAAATTATATTTATTATAATTTTGGTCGATAAAAATAAGCGGATTCAAAACTGGCAAAAACCCTTTCGGCAATTTGTGGACGATTCCGAACCCCCTCATTTTTGAAATTTAATAAGAAAAATAGAATCTTTATTAAATATAGATTTTAAAAAACTTGGTTATAAATTACGAAATTTTCTCACTTGGGCTAAAAAGTGATAATTTGGTCGGAAGCCACCCTTAAAATTTTTCTTTCTTGATTTTTTACAAAATCTACTTAGAATTATGCAAAATATGACTAAATAATTATAAATTTCAAGTTAAATTTTAATTTTGATAAATACCCAGATTTGCCTTACTTTTACCACCTCTCTAAAGCTGGGGACACCGCCTATCGTTGGGAGTAGCTATTAAATAGAACCACCAAGGGTATTTTTCGAACTGCCGGTGTAGTGGAAACATCCGACATAATGATTCATTATGCCAAGGTTTGATTCCCATTTAGCTAATTTTTTCTTTTTTGGATCATGAATTTTTTTTTGGGTCACTATAAGATTTGTTTCATGTTCTAAATCTGCTGCATATGTAATCTATTTTTATTTACCTATTTTTTAAAAATCTATTGGATTGCCAAATTTGAATATATTTAAAATCATAAAACTCCAAAAAAACTATAAATATATGTTTTATGCATAGTGCCGATACTCAAATATCAGATTACTTAGATCCATGAATAATATCCGAATTTTTTTTCTTAAAATTAAACTTCAAAACTTCTTGCAATCTTATTCTTAATCAATTGTAAATTTTTAAAACCATTTTTTAAAATAATTTTGCGTAAATTTTATTCTCATGTTGTTTTAATCGAAAATTGATACATTTTCAAAAAAATAATATTGACTTATGAAATTCATTTTTAAGGTGAAATAGTATTGTTTTTATTAAAGTATATGAATAATATATAAAAAATTAATGAATAATATAAGCAGATTTTTAGTTTACAAAACAAATATGAGCAATGCAATTTCAAACTTTTGCTGGCAATTTCGATATTGCTCAAGTTTGTAGTATTTGTGATACCTATAACATCGGCTTAATCAAAATTCGATTTTTCTTATGAGTTATTGAGAAAATTTGATTGCAATGAGAAGGATTTCGACGTTTTTGATAAACTAAGAGCTGAGCTTTAGGGGTTCAGTTCATTTATGGCTGTAGTTTGATGCGTAGATCTCTTTTTTATTGTAAATTCTTTCAGCATGGAGATCGAGAATGAATCTTTTGAGAACTTTATGAGTTTTTACACCCGTAAAGAGGTCCTTCGAGGAAAGATAGTCCAGACTACATGAAGATGTAGGTTAACCAAAAAAAGCCGATGGTTTCCCCATATTCATGTAGATCTTCGAAAAAATGAGCACCAAAAAAGCCAAAAAAATAGGCTTTTTATTGGATTTGTACACTAGATCAATAATCTATTTAGGATCTGACACTCTTTTTAGCCAGAGATATGAGGTCCTTTCTAGGAAAACGATCTATTTATCCATAAAAAAATGAATTATCGTTTTCCCCAGAAATTACATGGGGAGTGGTAAAAGTAAGGAAAATCTGGGTAATTTAAATTTCAAAATATCAAGTTCAGTTCGACTATGTATGTAGTAATTCCTCAATAAAGTGCCAAAACCATATTAAAATATATGAACATTTTCAACATTTTAATGTTTTTATTTAAAAATTTGATGGAATATGAGCTTCAAACAATTATTATGTAAATAAAAATAATTAAATATATGTATTTATTCGTATTACAACCGTAGTAAGTCGATTCTTCCTTTCTTCTACTGAGTTTTGAATTTGATTTCGAATTGTAAAGAGATTCAAAGGGAAAATACTAGCGGATAAAAACTACCTCCATGAAAGGGTCATAATGGAGTCAAGTTGTATTTTTTGATATTTTTTGCTTTTCGAGCCTAAATAGGTAGCCAAGATAATGCCTAAAAATAAGGTTCTAAATTCTGAAGTTTACATGATCCTCTCGTGTGCACCCTTAATATATGACTAGTCTTATATCCAACATCTCTACATTAATTTCGAGAATTAGTATCTACAAAAATCATTTATATCCTATTTGGGATTTGATGTTTAATTTTTTGACAAATACGAATTGTATGGAATATGCCGAAACAATGAATTGTTTAGTAGCAGTAATAGAATGCAATATTGAATTAGATGAAATTGATCAAAACAATATGCTTTTTTAAAACATTAGTATCTGATAAATCAAATAAATTGAATTTGTTACAGAATTCTTTAATTGTAAGAAGATGTTGACAATTAAAGTGTTATGTTGAGAGCAATTAATGGTCACACACGTGTTCTGCGACTTCTTCTTTCTGATCCATCCATTGATGTCAATGCCACTAACAACTCATCACGTACAGCATTGATCCGGGCAGCTCGTGACGGACATTTCGAAGCTTTAGAACTTCTCTTGAGTTTTCCAGGCATCGAGAAGAACATCGTCGACAAGAAGAATCGCAGTGCTCTTCATTACGCAGTTCTTCTCCACCACAAACAGTGCGTTGAGTGTCTTCTGAACGACAAAGATGTCAATCCACAACTTCCTGATGATTCTAGTTTCACACCTCTTCACATCGCTGCATCTAATGATTTCTCAGACTTAATCCGTCTTTTCGCCGATCGAGATGACGTTGACTTGAACTGCGTCGACTCAATCCAGTGGACACCTCTCCATGTTGCCGCTAAATGCGGCTCAACTAGTTTCGTCGAAGAGTTGCTTCAACACGAAAATGTCGATGTCAACCGTCAGAACTTGATGAAGCGAACTCCTATTTTCAACGCTATTGAAAACGAAAAAATCGAAGTTGTCAAAGTTCTCCTTTCTCGTGAAGACCTCGATTTGAGTGTTGTTGACAGCGAAGGACACACAGCTAAAGACGTCGCACTCCAGACAAAGAACGAAGATTCATTAATCTTCTTTTAAATAAATGAGTTTTTTTATTTTTTTTTGTTTGTAAAAAAATTATTTTTAATAATAAAAAACGATAATAATAAATCCTTGAAAAATTAACGCACTTGTCTAAAGGAAAATGATAAATGATGTTACGTATTGGAAGCATATTTATCCTGCTTTACAGAAATATGTTGAAAAGTGAGTAAAGTTATGAATAAACTGATCCTAGTGAATGATATTGTATTACACAGAAATTGAATGCGACATTTGAAATTGTTTGCAATAGCGAGAGAATAGATTATTGAATGACAAAAATGCATCTTGAGTGTCTTTACTTATACTTGTAATGACAAATGTTCTTAAGGGTGCACTTACGCGTATCTGACTTTAATTCAAATTTCTGACAAATGGCGTGAAGTGTCATTGAAAATTAACCTTAAACATCTGAATCGAAGGACATGTAATACAGGTGTAAGTGCACTCTTAAGAAAAATTTTCCACTTCAAGATAGCAATGATATAATAGAATTGAATAAGAAATCGTTAAATTTATTATCCAACATCTCCCCAAGATACAATGTCCAATCATTTGTAAACGAAGAATATTACAAAATATCATCGAAATAACAATAATTCTTTTTGCTATAGTTTTATTCTTTCTGTCATAGCAAATTTCTATTATAATATTGAACTCTTTATTGAAATATCAGTTTGTTAAGGCTCCAGTCCCACCCTCTCAATTTTTAAAAGTGAATATATCCATCAATTAGAGTTTTCTTGCAATACTACGCCAAGTATCATAATATAATATTATAGCTCATATTACACAAATATTATAACTTTAATTATAAGTCATGATAACTCTTATTTATGGATATGTTCAATTTTAAAAATTGAGAGCGTGGGACTGGAGCCTTAATACTTAGATGCCTTACAAAGAAAACCTATTTCGAAATTAAGAGCCATGTTCCCGATATTATTGCATTACTATATCAGTACTAATTATTTAAATTCACTGTAACAAATACGAACTCTTTGAAAATTAAATTGAGAAATCAAGCCGCATCATCTTTTGAATATAAAGTTTTTCATATTTCAATTGATATTAAACAATTGATGAATGCTTTCGTTAATAATGGTCTTTAATTACAATTTTTTGATTATATAAATTCATAAATCATGAATATTAATATAAGCAGCTCCCATAACGCCTTCGTCTAAAGGAAAATTGATGATATAAATCAAAAGCAGATTTCATAGGCTTTTTATCTATAATAGGAAGCTCTGCTTCACACAGATATGATGAAACGTGAGAATGATGATGAATAGAATATATATTTTGAACATTATTTGTTGTAACTGATCCATATGTTTTATCTATTCTGTCACAGAAAGAATCTTTAACTGTAATTGAACCAGAACCCCATTGATAAAATTCTACTCCTGGTCCTGTGTTTCCAAGAAATGAACAGTTTTCAATAAGAACAGTTGATGCACCTCCATAGAATGTTCCATAATCAGATTTTTTGTGTTCATTATTCAAAACATTACAAAAATAAAAATTATAGTTACCAACATCTAATTCTAAAATTAAATTATTTGATGTTGTGTTACAAAATGATGAATATGTTACATTACTTAGACTTGTTGTATACCAAAGAAATATTCCTGAGTCATAGTCTGCTTCACAGAAACTTGTGTTGATTGATTTAACTTCAATATTTCCATAATAAAGAGAATTAATTCTTGAATTTCCTAAATTTCCGCATAAATAAAAAGAACTTTCATAAAGATAATTTTTATTATTTGAATAAGAATCAACATATGAATGATGTCCCCAATCAGAGTTTGTTTTTGATTTGTAGCCACATGTTCGGTATTGAACAATTGAACTATTACACTTAAAGTATATAGATCCACCATTTGTATTACTGCTGCAGTTAGTAAATGAACAATCTGAGTTAAGAAATTTATTGCTTGTATTCGTAAAATAAATGGCACTCTTGGTCGTAATTTCAATGAAGATACAGTTATATAAGAAGCATTCATTATTTGTTGATCTTGCTTGAACGTTTGTACCTTGAATTGGTTCTGAATTAGGTTGTGTATTGTAAAAGTGCTCCCAAACATCATCAGGTGATTGATCAAAGTGTAAATTATTCATAGTTAGGGTTGTTAGATTCCCGACGATAGGTGTCTTGGAAGATTTGCCTGGTGTCATCATAGTGTCTTTAAATCAAAAATTTTATTTTGGAGTTAGTTTTATTGATTTTTCAATAAAAAACATTTCTAAAACAAGAAAATAAAACGATAAAATATTTATATTTTATATAAGGATCTTATATATTTAAAATAAATATCATTTTATTTTTTTCATTGGTGTCTGTCAAACCATAATACACTATTCAAAAATTCAATGTGTATTGCGGTTTCAAAAGACACCTTCAAATTGAACGATAGCACAGACACTATTGAATTTTACCCATTGTATTTAGTTTTTACCCTTTTTATTTTTAAGAATTAATGACTGAAACAGCCGTTTTGCTATGACCTCAATCACTTTTATTTATTATTTTAAATATTATTTAATTTTATTATTTGAATAGGCCAACTTATATTTGAGAAGCTCAATTTGAGACCACTTAATACATTGAAATATCATAAATATTGAAATATTAAAAAGTGTATTTCAAAATATTGAAATTATAAAAATTTATAATACTGAAATTGAGACAAATTAATAAATTCAATGTGTTTTTTTTTGAAATAACTCTCAAATATTATTTTTTTGTTTATTTAATGATGAATAAATATGATTGCTTCAGTCAATCATAAAAACTAATTTAAGTTTAAAATAATGAAAGGATAATTTGATCGTTTTTTAAAATACAATTATTTTTGATGATTTGCAAGAATCTTTGAAAAGAATATAATATAGGTTCTATTTTTGTAAAATTTATCCAAATCATGTATTACATAAATTACGATTAAAACGATGAAAGAACCAAAAAGTGTGTTTTGTGTTTTGTTGTTGCGTGTTGGATGCGGGATCCTGTTATTTCCGAAAGCGACAAAAAATTTGGAAATTTAATTTCCGAAATCGAAATTATATTAATGTTTTTAAAATTCTTATATCAAAAGGATTAAAGTTCATTAAGAGAAAAACAATTCTTCTTCTTCAATCTATTGGCGCATTTATTTCTACACGCCAATAAGGAAGGGAAAATTATAAGACACCATGGTGTCTTCAAAACGCTAATTTTTGATATTTTCAACAACCCTATTCATAGTTGATGTGTGTTTTGATACTGTTATCTGAAAATCGTGATTGAATTTCATTGTTTTCATCAAAAAAATGAATCGGCATTATTTGACATTTCAATGATGTAAATGTCAAATAATGCCGATTCATTTGAATCTTATATTCAAGTTATGAAATTGCGATTCTTTTAGCTGTCATCAGCATTTTAACAGCTAGTGCATGGAAACAATGATGTAAATCATTCTAATCTTATATAAAAACATCGATTTTGCTGATTAAATTTTTGGATTTCGTAATAAAATGATCAATATTGTAAATAATTAAAGCTATTGTACTTACACATGATTTGTATATTATAAAATGTATGAAATATCGACTTAATTCGCTTGAAAATTTGAAATAGGGAGAATCTTTATATAAAACGCCTAATATCTAACAATTATTACACTAAATGAATACTTAAATTTGAGTAATCGATGATTTATATGAATTCTCTGGTCTGAATAAAGAATATCGAAAATTAGTTTGATTTTTGGGTTGTTTTGATAGTATTGTCAAATGTAATGATGTAAAAACATGAATTTATTAGTAAATACATGCTCGTGTTTGAGTACAAATAGATATTTGTTGTTGTGAAATAAGTATTTGATTTCTTGTAAATCTTGAATGAAAACAATAAGTTCGTATCAATGGGAAAATCGAATATGTAGCTATTTAATTTGTATCAAAAGAATTTTTTAATGAGAATTTAAATTTCGAAGAAATTTGTTATGTATCGTTGAGTTTTGTAATTAAAACTGATATGTTAATGATGTGATTTGCTTTTTTAAAACATTTATTAGTCTTGATGAAATAATTTTTCTTTTAGTTAAACATTTCTTCTGAGTTTGCTAATAAAGACGGAGTCCTTTGTGAATGTGACATAGGCGCCCGAGAACTGTATGCACAAAAACTCTTATTGGGTGTCTTGTCTTTAGATATTCTTTCAAAAATATGCCAAATTTGATTGATGATTTCTAAAAAAGTAATCTAATCATCTGATGCCATTAATTGTATTTAGAAAAAAAATTCGTTCTTTTAATTTTTTAAGAGTAAAAGAACGAATTTTTTTTCTAAATACAATTAATTCACCAAATGCAGAAGTGCAATCGAATACAAACAATCGAATCTCCTAATTGATGAATCAAATAGTCCATTTTTCATTGAATTATTTAATCAAATCGTCTCTAATCATAGCAATCCTCCAAAATCAATCAGTAGTACACATGTTATCTTTGATCAATTCTTACGTTATAAAGAGAAGAGCACATTTATATGATCTCAAGTATATTTTTGATTTTTTTTTACAAATCTTGTCAATAAGACATTTGAAGTTGTTACCGATACAGTTACATAATTTTAAGATACAAATTCACCGCGCAATATTATTTTATTAAACTAAAACAGAGATAATTTTCTAAAAATTTAAATCATACATTGATCAGTACCTTGTAGAAGATACACATATTGATTTCAAATTCGTATGCATTGAAATGTTCGACGACATTTACACTGTTCGTTTTGAACCTATAATTATTCCATTTATAGTTGAAATGTCAAAAATTTACCACATCAAGATAAGCGATGATACAATCGAATTGATCTCACATTTCAGCATGATACAAATATCAATAATATGTAAACTAAGAAAACATTATTGATATACTTAAGGGTGCACCCGTATGTACGTTTATTTGAGAGGAGGAGGATTACCCTCTCAATTTTGAGGGATTCGTTAGTTTATTTTCTCGATGAATATGCAATAAAATTTGATTTTTACCTTATCAATATACTTCATATAATATACACATGTTCATGTAAAAACTTTTTTCCAAAATCCTCAGGAATTAAGGGATTTTTGAATTTTAAGAATTTTTTTCGAATTTTTTCGAAAAAAAAATATTTTCAGAACAGCCTTAACGGCTAAGATTTAGGAACAATGTTAAGTATCAAAAAGAAAGGAGGTCTGATATAGACAACATATATCGTTGAAGGTTGAAAAAAATCTCTAATATTTGAGCCCAAAATTTCAAATTTTAATTTTTTGAAAAAAGAGGCCACCCGTATGTACGTTTATTTGAGAGGAGGAGGATTATATTTTTGAAAGGGTGAAACATTATGAATATGTTAATTATATAATAATATGTATTATTATAAAAAAGAAAAAATAAAGCACGTTAAAATTTTTCTTTCTTGATTTTTTACAAAATCTACTTAGAATTATGCAAAATATGACTAAATAATTATATATTTCAAGTTAAATAAGGGTTTCGTTTTGCTAAAATTGTCACTTTTATAGCATATTTGTTTTTGGATGTTTTGCGAAACCAAAAAAAAAACTATGATATACAATGTGTGTGTAAAGAAAATACTTTATTTACTAGTTAAAAAATCATTTGGTATTGATCAAGTTATTTTTTCTGGATAAGATATTATATGGATAATTGGATAGAAAATACAATTATATAATCTTGTACCTGGTTTAATTAAGCTAATTGTCATCAGAAACTTGTAATTTTTATGAATTTCAGATTTTCTTTTCATTACTGCTTTTCTTAATAGGTCAAGTTCTTATTTACGTTATAAAGTATGATATTTACAAATATCAAGTTATCGTGTTTTTTGAGAAATTATGAGAAACAAACAAAAATGAAAAAGATAGGAATAGCAATGAATAGTGATGTGGGTATAGAAAATGTAAGAGATATGAATGCAAAGCAATCAGTATTTAGGATATTGACCATAGATTTCGAAAAAAAATGCTGCATATTGAGCGAAAACTATGATTATATTATAAGGCTGTCATTTAAAGCATAATGAAACTATTCCCTTTTCATTTTAATCGAATAAGATAGTAAAGATTTTTGAATTAGCTAGAAACTGATGAGATGTTTTCACAAATCAGATTTTTAATCTCTATAATGCATAATTCACTCAATATCTCAATTTTGATATTGCGAGATATTTTTGCTATCGGTTTCGCAATTTTGACACAATAGCAAGAGGGTTCTATAAGCATTATTATCAACATAGAATCTGAATATCATATCAGAAAATGTCGCAAATCTGACATTTACCCGACCAAATAGCAAAAATAATTGAATACTTTTCGCAAAAACTTTAAAAATCGATAAAAATATGAAATATAGATATTAAAGAGACTTTTTATATAATATTCATAAAGATTTTCCAAAAATATGATACCGCAAAATTAAAAAAGTGACGTCTTGAGTGGAGTCAAAGGTCGAAATTGCTAGCTAAATGTTTTTTAGCGAAATTGCGTATTGTACGTTTTTTTCGCAAAACGAAACCCTTAAGTTAAATTTTAATTTTGATAAATAATTTAAATTTCAAAATATCAAGTTCAGTTCGACTATGTATGTAGTAATTCCTCAATAAAGTGCCAAAACCCTATTAAAATATATGAACATTTTCAACATTTTAATGTTTTTATTTAAAAATTTGTTGGAATATGAGCTTCAAACAATTATTATGTAAATAAAAATAATTAAATATATGTATTTATTCGTATTACAACCGTAGTAAGTCGATTCTTCCTTTCTTCTACTGAGGTTTGAATTTGATTTCGAATTGTAAAGAGATTCAAAGGGAAAATACTAGCGGATAAAAACTACCTCCATGAAAGGGTCATAATGGAGTCAAGTTGTATTTTTTGATATTTTTTGCTTTTCGAGCCTAAATAGGTAGCCAAGATAATGCCTAAAAATAAGGTTCTAAATTCTGAAGTTTACATGATCCTCTCGTGTGCACCCTTAACGAATAGTTTGAATCAATTTTACCTTTTCTTCTTTAAAAACTATATCTGTTTCCAGTCAAATTGGTTACCTTTTCTTCTTTAAATAAATGAGTCTTTAGTGATCTTATAAAGATGAAATCAAGGAATGCTTTTTAAAATGCTTGAATTTCACTGAAAATAGAGATCATCCAAAAATTGAGTTTAATATTGGAATTCTTCATATCTTTAAAATCCATTACATACAACTTCTCACATTATGCAAAGTACTCAGTAATATAAGTTAATTAAATAAATATAGATTTTTTATGAAAAAATAAGAATTAGGTATCACACTTTCCATCCTTGCATGTATCGACAAATGTCTTGACTGGTTTGTCATTCTTAACATTTGTCTCAAGGACCTGTGCGTCTCTGCTTCCATTTCTGTATACTGTGAGTCCCTTGCATCCGTTCTTCCATCCCTCGATGAAACCTGCGCGGACATCGTCTTCTGTAGCCTCGCGTCTGAAGTTGATTGTCTTAGAGATGGCGTTGCAGCAGTGCTTCTGAACGCGTGCCTGCATAGCGATGTGATCTTCAGCCTTGATATCAAGAGATGTGACGAAAACGCGGCGGAGTTGTTCTGGAACTTCTGTAACGTTTGCGAGTGTACCTGTCTCAAGAATCTTGTCCATGATCTTATCTGTGAAGCAGCCGCAATCTTCGAGAGCCTTCTGGAGGTGCTTGTTGACGAATGGCTTCATTGGGCCAGCAAGGCAGTTTCCTCTTCTGTAGGCAAGAGCGAAATATGGTTCTACGCCAGATGAAACATCAAGGAGCATTGATGTTGATCCTGTTGGTGCAACGTTTGTAAGAGAAGTGTTTCTCATGGCTGGAACTTTGTCTGCCCAAACAGATTTCTCGAAGTTCGGGAATGATCCCTTTTCAAGGCCAAGTCTCTTGGATTCATCGATTGCTGAATCTTGGACGCATTTCATGACTTCCTCTGCGCAGGCACGGCCTTCCTCTGAGTCGTATGGGAGCTTCATGAGGAAGAGGAGGTCGGCAAGGCCCATGATGCCAAGTCCGATACGACGATTGTTTGTGAACATGTCTGTAACTCTCTGGACAGGGAACTTGGTAAGAGAAACAACGTTATCAAGCATTCTGATAGCTGTGCGTGTAACTTCTTCAAGGTGCTTGAAGTCAATCTTGCCATCAACGACAAACTTCTCAAGATTGATAGCGCCGAGGTTGCAGGCATCACCAGAATGAAGGAACTGTTCACCGCATGGGTTGCAGCATTCTATTGGGCCAAGTCCTGGAAGTGGATTTGCTTTGTTGACTGTGTCAATGAAAACACAGCCTGGTTCGCCGTTGGTCCAGGCAAGATGGATGATTTCGTTCATGAGCTCTGGAGCGGAGATTGTAAGTGGCTGAATATTTTCGACTCTGCCAGCTGCATCACGTGTGATGTAACGTGGGGCCATCTTTTCGCCATTCCACTTACACATCCATGGAGATGGATCGTTCTTGATAACACGCTCCATGAACTCATCTGTAAAGGCAACTGAAAAGTTGAAATTCTCGTATGTACCTGGTTGTTCCTTGGCATGGATGAATTCAATGATATCTGGGTGATCAACACGCATGATAGCCATGTTAGCACCGTGGCGTCCGTGCTGCTGGATAATGCGGAAAGCTTCAGCGTAGATGCGAAGGAAGGAGAGTGGGCCAGATGATGAGCCGAGTGTGCGCTTGCACTTGTAACCTGCTGGTCTAAGCTTGTGGAATGGGAATCCAATGCCAGAGCCGGCTTGCTGAAGTAAAGCTGCATCTTGAAGTGTCTGGAAGATAGAATCAAGAGAGTCTTCCATATGGAGAACAACACAGTTTGAAACAAGATCTGTCTTGGCACCTGCATTAGCAAGTGTTCTGCCTGCTGGGATGAACTCGAAGTTCATCATGACCTTTTCGAACTTTTTTGTCCATTTCTCTTTGTCTGTTTCGACTGATGCTAATGCCTTAGCAACGCGGGTGAACATTTGTTCTGGTGTTTCGTAGACTTTACCCTCTTCATTGTGAACAAGGTAGCGTGCCTTCATGACTTTGATAGCATTCGATGTGAAGGGCAATCTTGTCTTGATGCCTTCGAATTCTATTGGTTCGTCAAGGAGATTGGACATTGAAAGAAATGAAGTTCTCACAGAGTGCGCGCATTTTTGCAATTTTTGCGCGCGCGCCCTCTCAATTTTTTCATAAAACGGTTTTTATGCGGGTAAAATTGGCGCCCAAGATCGGAGCAGGTCAGATTGATTTTGTAAAGGTTATTTAATAAAATGATGTTTCCACGGCAAAGAATCCATTTGCAACAAAAATTTTCTTCGCGCCATAAATTAGCCTGTACGTTAATTTATCTCAAAATTGAGAGAAAATCATGTATCCCCGATGATGTAAGTTGGCGCTATAATTATCAAGAAAATTTCGCTTGTTATTTCTGGCGTATCTGATATTACTATCCAATAATGACACTAAATCTAATGTTTATTTGAGATGTCGAAGTAATTGAAATCGGATTGATTTCAAATTAAGGCCGATAAATGAATAAGCATAAATTTACGGATATATTTGCATGAGGAACCTAATACCCACAAAATAATTCCTTATTTTTGGAATGCGCTAATTGGTCAAAGCAACTTTTGTAATCTACCTCAATGAACAATGCATTGTAACTAAGTACATGACATTAATTATGCTTTTCCTTAAAATAAAGAATTATTACCATATTTACAAAATGATTAACCCTTTGCTCTTAGTTTTTTAAGGTGACAATGTATGGCAATGGTTGTATTACACTTTGATATTATCTTCCTCAACTAACTTCATGAAATTATTACACTCATCGAAAAAAATATCGAAGTTTCTGAGTTAAACATAAAAACTTGTATATTCGCCAGAAAGTATAATAGACTCTAATAGAATATGTTCAAAGGTGTTTATTTGCCTCGATTTACAATTTATATCAAGATATTTGTCAAAGTGTATGATTTTATAAGATTTTGAATAACAGATATTATGAAACATCAATACAGATGAAATTATAAAGTAACATTTCAATGAACATGAATTATCCTATAAAATTTTGATAGAAATTAAAATTATTTGAGTTATTTAATGATAGTAATAGATAATCTATAAGCGAAGTTGTTTATTATTTAGAAACAGTTATAAAGACTAATAACAATGATAGCGAAACCGAATAAAATTACGAAATATGCGAACAAAAGCTTAAAAATTCCTGGTTTGCATATTCTTATATAGTAAAATGCAGGTAATATGTAAGCAATTAACGGACAAAGAACGCCACCAATGATTCCGAAGATAGAATTGATTTTCTTGACAGTAATTGCGATAATTGCTGCAAGAACAAGTAATACGAGTGCAATTAAGTTCCATCTGAGTGTTGTGAACTCTGTCTTGAAGATAATATCGTTAATTGAGAGTCTGCAAGCAAATAAAATCAATGGAACGCAGAAAACAGTTAATAAAGCGTATAATCCTGTAGTAATCGATGTAAATATTTGTCCACTTGGATAATATGTAATAACAACTGGGTCCTGGATCTTATCAAACAAAGTAAAATACCCAAGAAGTCCAGGAGCTGTATATATCAAGTAAGCAAGGCAAACAACGCACGCCATTACAATAGTTTTGCGTGTTTTCGTACCATTTTCGAGCTTAACCAGTGTTGGGAAGATATTTGGATGGCATGTGTAAGAAGTAGCTTGAATTCCCATAGCTGAGAGGAAAATCCTGCTGAAATTGAAGTATTTCATTTGTTTTTGTGGATCGAATCCATCATTCTTAACTGATTTTCCGAAATAATAAGCGCAATGTAAGAAATAAACAAAAACAAGTGCCATAGAGGCAAATGAAACGAATGATAGCTTCTGCATTGTTTTCAGACACATGAGTGGGAAGTTAATGCAGAGAACTGGGGTAAAAATCAAAAACCAGCGATTATAAACCCAGTTTGGAATTCCTTTGAAGTTTTTAAGGAAGGCTGATGTAAGAGAGTATGTGTACTGTATGTAAAGTATTCCAACGCCAAATAATAAGACGGCAAGAATGATATTTACAACAATAACGAATTTCGAGCTAAGAGCTACAGACATTAGCTGTGAATAATCGTGGATATTTGATTTGACGGATGAATCGATGAGATAAATGAATGTAACGAAAGAAACAGAGGCAAGAATTAGAGTTAAGATTAAATTCAAGAAGACACCAGATCTAAAACAGTACGAAACAGACAAAAGACCTATACCCGTAATAGTTATAGTAAGAACTAGTACTGCTTGCAACATTGTCATTTGGCCATTTTTATCTTTTTCGTGCTGTGTTGATAATGGTTCTTCAAGACTGCCTACACTAATGAGTGTATCACTATTTAAGAGAGAGGCATTGATTGTATCAGATGTTGCTGTCATTTAGATTTGTAAGAAAAATATCGAAAATCTAACGATAATGAGAGCGGTTCAAGAAAGAGTAAAGATATGATTTCATTTGTATAAATTGGTGTTCATATCGATTAAACAAAACAGTTCTCACTTTAATCATTGCGTAAATCCAGTTATTTCCCAACCAAATATAATAAATTTTTTAAAAACCTATTTTTTGTTAATATTTGAGGAGAATATTGTGAATATATATAAAATTAAAAACATTTTATTTCCAAAATTTTTTTGAAATTCATTTTTTGATATCTAAATTCGTATTTTTTATTTTCATTTTTAGAATTTTCTAAATTTTTTGGAAAAAATGAGATTTCATTTCTCATTGTATACACATGGGAGTTAATTAGATTGATCTAAAAACAGATAATTTCATATTACATCAGCAAATTAAGCACGAATTGTTGAATATAAAGATGAATTTTTATGAATTATATAGTAATTTCAGAATATAGATTAGCATTTATAACTCTAATGAAATGTATTAGTTTTGGTGCTTTATTCGAGTCCATATTTTATTAATTTATCAAAATATATTTCTGTTTTTTGATAATTTGAATGTATTTATACGAATCAGCGATCAATTATTTTATAAATACTAACAAATTTATTATTTACTATACAATATAATGAACAACAACAATGAATAATTATAAATCATTGGTGACTGAATCTAACCAGCTCACCCATTGTTGACCAATACCAGGATCTTTATCTTTACGTGTTCCTTTTAGAAATTCATCAATCTGATCTTTACTCCAACATAACTCCGAACCAATTGAATTTATTAATTCATCTGATGGTTCCTGAGTAACTAACATCAAGCACAACCTTGATATTCTATCTTTGTTCATTGGAGGCTTTTCTTTCTTAACAATTTCGACATTTTCTTGTTTTGGAGCTTTTTCTCTTGCAATTAAAGCTTCTAGTCTAACAATATCTTCTTTCAAAATGGAAACTCTATTCCTTTCTTCGTTAATTTTGACTTGCCTTTCTTTGGCTTCAGAAATTTGTTTTGTAAGAGTTTCTTTTCTTTGTGATAAAACAATTCTTCTAGCATTCGATTGAGCTTCAGCTTCGGCAATAAATGCATCGAGAGCTTTTTGTATATTAAGTCTTTTTTCGCGTTTTTCGATTAAATCTTCGCTTGTATTTAAATTAGTTATTCCTGCAGTTTCATTCTTAACAGAATTTATCTTAGATGAGAGCTCATCTCCGATTTGTACGACCTCTTCATATTTTTGCTCTAATAATTTTGATTCTCTTTGTAAAGTTGAAATTTCTTGATTTTTACTTTGTATTTCCGATTCTGTATCTTTGATTTCCTTTTCGGACTTGAAAAGTTCTGAGTTATCTCCACCTTGTGGGAGATTTTTATTGATTTCTTCGATTTGCGCCTTAATTTTATCATTTTCTTTCTCTATATTGATAAGTTTTTCTTTATTTTGTTTTATTTTTTCTAAACAATCTGCTTTTCTGGATTCAGCTTCTTCTACAGAATTAATTTTATATGGAAACTTGGCCAAATCATCCTGAACATACTTTAATTTAGCTTCAAGCGTACTAGAACGACGTAAAAATCCACGAATTAATGAATCTGCATGCGCAGGATTTGAATATATGTTATTATCACCGATAATTTCTGAAGATTTCTTTAGGATTCCTTCTATTTTCTCTAGGAGTTCTAATGAAACTTTATCTGGGGTCATATCATCGGCTTTAAAACTCATTTTTCAAAAAGAAATAAAAAATAAATTGAATACTTTACAAATTTTGCTATGCGAAAATAGCCAAAAAATGCTATAAAAAACAAACGAAAATTATAACAAACAAAAGTTTAAAAGTCCATTTTCTCTTCTTCTTCATATTCTTCGTCTTCATCAAAGTCCATTCCAAAAGCTGTTGGAACTGAATATGTATTTTCAAAGGTTTCAACGTCAATAAGCGTATTAACAATGTCTCTAGAGTATCCAGAGTTCTCGATATTTGCAGAATTCATATCATCTACTTTTAATGTACAAATATCAAGAAGACGAGAATAAAAAAGATCGAAAAATATCTTTGTATGCAAAGATTCGGCCATTTGAGCTTTGTAGTAGTAATAAATGTCATCACGACCTAAAATTCCATCATCATCTGCGTCAAGAATCTTGAAAAAGAAGTTTATTGCATGAGGGTACTCAGAAATAAAGCGAAGGGGTATGTAAAACTGAATGAATCCTAAGAATGTGGCTTCATTATTGCGAGTTTCGATGTGTTCATACAATTTATCGATGAAAAGATCATTGAACCTGAATGAGTATATTTCTTTCATCTTTTCCTTCTTGATTGTTAATGTTTGCGGCTCTGCAACTTTTGTAAAATGATCATAAATCATTGAAACTTCTTTATGTGAAACTGAGCAGGTATCGTATTTGTCGAGTTCAATAAATTCGGAAAATGCTTTAGATTTGACAAGTAAAGGTACAGAAATTCGTTGATAAGGATTTAACTGTAGATCGAAAAGAATTCTGTTGAGAACATATGTAGAATAAATGTTTTTGGTCCATTCTGGATCAGTTGTATTCGGATACACTGTTGAAAATTCTTTAACTTTTTCAATGATAAATTGTTGTAAGCAGGATGATGAAATACATTGGCACGAATCAATTTCTTCAATACTATTAATCTTCTCCAAAACGTTCAATAAATTGTTGTACCAATCAATGAATTCGTGGTATTTTATGCCATTAAACTTTTTATCTTGGTCTGTGAAGGTAGTTATTATATCATCTGCTAATATTCTCTGTTTTTCCGAAGGAAATGATTGCTTTAAGCCTGTAAAATCAATTGATAAAACATCAATATCTCTTGAATCAGGATTTATATTCTTTTCAAGTAATTTTCGTTCATCTTCCGATATGTAAAATGCTTTTTGTTGTACTGAATAAAGCAAATTTCTGAAATTTTGATGAGTTTTTGTTTTCTTGGCGTAAAATGTTGGAACAATTGGCTTTCCATAGCCAGAAATCTTTTTAAATTCTTCTGTAACGTCATTCATACCCAATGATTCAAGTTGACTGATTATCTTTTCGTCTGAAATCATTCCCAAAAAGAAATAACGAAACGTTTATTAATTATTGAATTGAAAATAATCATCATCAATATTTTGATTATTTTACTGATAAGAAATCAGAATTAGGCAATAGATCACTATTCCTTTTATTTTATATCCTAAAATGACCATTATTCAACAAATTTGAAAGAAAAATTACGGAATTTATTACTTTTTTTGTGTTCATTTCATCAAAACACTATATTTTATAGGAAACTGCATCTTAGTTATCAGGATTGAATACAATATAGAATTCAAATTTTGATTCTTGCAAAAATGGTAAGAGATTATCATAATCACAGTATGATTTCATGTGTATATTGATGTTGTATAACATTTTACTCTAATTATAATATATAAAGTATAATTTGACCAATCTCAACCAAAAAATGCTTTATATGATGTCCATTAGAATATCAACAAACATAACTAATATATTAAAACATATTGAAACTACAAATACTTTTTAAAGACGCAATTTATATCTTCTTGAAGAAACAAGATGATACTAAATGGAGAAAGAGATGCCTAAGCTACATATTATACACATGCCTTACTATCTTAGTACAAGCACTAAATGAATATAGTCTATTTAAGGGAAATTGAAAATATTAGCTCAATCAAAATCTTTGGATGGTAAATTTCTAAAATTTGAAGCCATTTTTTTAAAAGTTTTTTGTTGAGGTTTTATGGAAGATATTTTCGGTCATCAAAAGGAATATGCAGGACTAAGTAGTAACTTGTACAAAGAGGTTCTAAATGGCAATATTAATACTCTTTCAGATCTGAAAGAAACATTTAAAACCAAAAATACGTACAATATGAGTTTAGTAGAGCAAAATACTGTTATGGCACGTATATTGCATAAAATATATCTGAATCATCAACTCTTGGATAAATTTGGTAATGATGATGTTCGCAAAGCGATGTGTAATTATGCTATTGAAGCTGCTAAAGGAGGGTCTGAGCAGGCTCTATTCATACTTGGAGAATCATCACCTATTGTGCACTTTTGCTGTAATGTAATGATACTCATGGTGACACAAACGTTAAAAAGCTGTGTGTTTGTCAAACAATGTGCTTTGTCTGTTTTCCATGACAATGCGGGTGAAAAACTTTCAGAAATCTTTGATGCCTATGTAATTGATTTAATTCCAGACGATTATCTTGAAGATGATCGTGGACGTTTTCGACCTTCTCCTGTTCCTTTAGAATTTTCAAAAGAGAACATCAGAAGATTGAAGAACTTTATAAAGAGCAATGCTGGTGATCAGAGTGAATTACTACTTCCAATCCTGAATGTTTGGAATGAATTAGCAAAATAGTTATGGAAAATGTCTAAAAGGTAATTTAGTTGGAAAATATAAATATTAATAATTTGTTGTACTTGTAAAAGCTGAGGTAATCATAAAAAAGCATGAACTATAGAATAACATTACAGCTGCATAAGAACTCATTGAATTTTCACAAAGAAAAAAAAATTAAAAATTAATGCACCGCCCGGGAATCGAACCCGGACCCCCACCTTGGCAAGGTGAAATTCTACCATTAGACCAGCGGTGCCACGATTATTAAGAAAATATTTTATTATAAGAGTAATTTATTGAAATTATTTGAAATTTGAAAATTTTTTTAAAACTATTTCTTCTATCATTTTATTAGTTACTGACCATTTTTGGCAAATAAAGCCAAAGGCCATTTGATATACCAAATTTAAGAAATCATGTCCATCATTTTTCTTGTGGCGAGATTTAACACATGAAAACATTCATTAAAATGAGAATCAAATGCCTAATGCACGATCATTACACCATCATTAATTTTACAATTTTCTTTGAAGTTAATAAAACTCGATTGTTTATAATTTTGGTAGAAAAGAAAAGAATAACACATTTTTATTAAAATAAGGTCTATATATTGTAGGATCTGCAGGCGTTGGAGGTAAATAAATATCTTCGAACTCAATATATTCTCCGCAGTTATAATCATTCATCAATTGATGCATTTCTTCAGTGGATATTTTGTTAACAATGAAATTGAAGAAGGATTTTCCATGATATGCTTGACTAACAGTTACATTCTTCACAAATCGAGCTAGATTGATTGCAACATTTTTCCTTGCACCGAGGTACAAAAGATGCAAACTTGAATTTAGAGAAGAGTTGAATGCATATGGATTAATTGTAATACTATCACAGATTGCAATTGCAGTAATATTTTCGCAATTTTTGAATGCAAAATCATTAATAATTACATTATTTTTGAAATAGACAAAACTCAAATTAAAACAATTTGTAAATACATTATCGTGAACTTTACAAAATGTTCCAACTATGACTGAACATAATGATATACAGTTACTAAATGAATACTGTAAAACTTCTCCACATTCATCTGGAATAACAATACTTTCTAATTTGATACATGAATCGAAAGCAAGTGAATTTATTTTTCTAATATACCAAAGATTAATTGATTTAATACTTATACAATTTGCGAATGTTTGATATTTTATTTCTCCTAATCTCTGTGGTACAGTTGTTATATTTAACATTGGACATTGAGAAAATGCATTTTCTCCAATAGAATAACATGTTGGGGGAATTGTTACTGTTTCCAACTTTTGACATTGTGAAAATGCATAATTGCCAATAGTTTCTAATTGATCGCCAAGATCAATTTCTCTTAGTTCTGAACAATTGAAGAAAGAATAATTTCCAACACTTTTAAGATATGGATTTCTCAATAAATCCTCAATTTTACTATTTGAGAACATTCCAGGAACAATATTAATAAAAGCAAAGGTGTAAAAGTTTTCGATATTTGAGTATGCAAATATACTTTTTCCAAGTTCTGTAGACAGATTATCAGGAAATCGGATTGATTTAAGTGATCCCCAGAAGTATACCAGTGAAAATGCATTATCTTTTATATAGTGACAATGTTGGTTCAAATGAAAGTTAAAAATCGATGCATTATAAAAACAATACTTTTCAATAGTATTTACATTCACATCCGTTGTAAAATTAATGATTGCATAACTAAATGCATTATTTCCAAAGATTATATCACCAGAATTCTGATTTTCCATTTTAATATTACACACAGCGTCTTTATAATCAAAACTTCTAAAAATCCATGAATTTACTCGTCTGTTTCCAACATTTGTAAAAGAGGCATATCCTAATGTAATATTATTACCTAGAAAAGTGATTTTCTGCAACATATAATTATCATAAAATGCATAATCATCAATCAAATATAAACTTTCAGGGAAAACAATTTCAGTAAGGAAGGGTGGAGAATCCCACATATGATAATTTGAAGTATTAACATCCATATAAAATGCTTTTTTGCCAATAACTTGCAGTTTTTTAGAAAGTTTGATTGAATCTATTACAGAATGCATAAATGCCATTTCTTCTATTACAAGTAAATTATCTGGAAGAACAAGTAATTTCCAAAAAAAAGTCATATAAAAACATTTTTTTGAGATGCTTGTAAGACTACTTAAATAGACATCCCTATTAAAAATACAAAATTCAAATGCAGCTTCACCGATTGAATTCACGCTATCAAGTATTGTAACATTTATAAAATCGTTATACGAAAATGCATTTTTATGAATTTTTTCCGCCCCCGATGGAATAACAAGATTGCCAAAATATGTGTAGTGCCTATAACTACTCCAAATATAAAATCCGTTGAAAGCATTTTCATCAATTATTTTTAGAGATTTTGGTAAAGTACCAAACTTGAAAACAGTTCTATTAAAAAATGCATATTTTCCAATTTGAGTGATACTGTTCGAAAAGTTAAACTCTGGAAACAAATAGGCTCCACAAAATGCATAATCTCCAATAGAATTACATTTTTCTGATAGAATAAATACATTGGATCTTATATAAATCTCATAACCATAAACATTACTATAATCATAATTATTATAATAATAACGAAAATAATAATGATAAATATAATAATAATCAAGATAACTTTCATGGATAAATTTCCTTCCAATGTTTTGAAAAGAACTAGATTTTATCTCTGTTAATTGGGAAAGATTAATTGGATAATATTCCTCAAATCTTATTAAACTTCCAGAATCCCAAAATTTTACACAAACAAAACTTAAACAATTCTTAAATGCCGCCGAGCCAATATATTTGATTTCATTCGAAAAATTGAAAAATAAAAGTTCTTCACAGTTTTCGAATGCATGATCTCCGATTTTAACAACAGATGGTAAATTTGATATTCTTGTAAGTTTTTTGCAGTCTGTGAAGCAATAAATACCAATTTCTGTGATATCTGGTCCGAATTCAACTTCAGTGAGGTTTTTCCATGTGTTGAAAAGGTAATTGTCGAGTTTCTTTATCTTGTCTGGAATCTTAACTCTTTCTAACAGGAAACAGTTAGAAAAAGTTCCAGCACTCAGTATTTCGAGATTATTCGGAAGATTTTTGTTGATCATAAGACTGTTACAACCAGAAAAAGCACTTGTTCCAATTGATTGTATCGAATCCGGGAGATTAATCGAATGTAGTCTAAAACAAGATCGGAAAGCGTTTTTTCCTATCGAAACCAAGTTTGTTGGGAGCTGAACAGTGGCAAGACTCGAACAGTATATGAATGACTCATTCTCGATCGATTTCACCAAATCCGGTATCACTATATGTGCAAGTTTGTAGCAATCCGAGAACGCTCTGGCCCCGACCATCAACAATTCTTGTGGGAGAGTGATACTCGTAAGATTGATACATCTCCCAAACGAGGACTGACCGATTGTGAAGCAATTTACTAATATTAATGTTTGAAATCGAGTGTCGTTATAAAATTGTTTATCTGAAACGTTCCCATCTACTTGGAATTTACCATTCTCTCGATCTAATTCAATTAAAGATGCCATCCCTTGATACCAGCCTTAGACAAAATAACAAACAAGCAAACATAATTCATTTTAACAATTTGAGAGCCTTTTCAAATTCTCAAAAATTCAAAGAGTCATTTGAATTTTAAATAACTTAAGTTAACCACATTTGCTTTAGAAATACTTAAATTTTTATCTCTGTAATATTACAAACATAAATTCACATCAAAATAATGCAAAATATATCTTCTTGTGAATCTAGACTTCGATAAATTTAATGAAATTTAATTTCCTTCAAAAAATTAGGGTAATTATATTTACAACATCAGTTTATTCGGCTTTGAAAATAATATAAGTATTGATTTAATAAACAATTTATAATTTTTTCCATCATGTAAACCTCGATGTCACTTTTGCGGCCGAGCGGAGCGAGGCCGCAAAAGTGACATCGAGGTTTACATGGATGGGTTCTATATATATACAGCTTGACCGGTAGAAAAGCGGGTCGATTTTTATCAATAATTGGACATTCTATTTTTAATAAAATAAACATATATTTATATGGGAAATTAGGGAGATCTGAAACTCAAAAATTATTTTTGAATTTTAATATGATGAATGTAATTGTGATAATATGTACATTACAAATAAAATATTAATTCGGAACAACGATGAGATGTGATAAATTTGATTCTCTCAAAAATCGATTTTGGGGTTTTAATATTAATTTGTATCTTATATGCATATAGGATATATAATAATTTTAAAACATCAAAAAGTGACAATTTGCGGTTAGAAAAAGTCATCAAAACACTTTTTAATGATTTGATTTAACATATGCATAGACCATCTCTTTGATATTTAACTTCAATTTCCCGAAATGAAAAGGATTTGAACAAAAACGATTATTTTACGATCATTTTTTGTAAATTTTTTTAAATTGAGATTGACATCTCTAAAATCATCTAAAAATCCAAATATCAAATAAAATAATATCATTAAAATTCCTCTCAATTTAAAAAATTTTTATAAATTGAGATTTCAATCTCTAAAATCTTCTATAAAATCCATCTATCACAAAAAATCACGATATTATTTTTATTCTCAATTTCAAAAATTTTTTTGTACTGACTTTCTTTTTCCATAACAGCATGGCAGAAATTTGAAACGAAGTTTCAAATTTCTCAAGCTTGCATTCTGGGCACGTAAGTGCCCAGAATGCTAAAAGGCGCGTAGCGCCGTCTCTGAATATCAAATTTATTATAATTATTAATTTATGAAATTTCAAATAAAATCGATCTGTTATAACACACTGGTGCATGACAGCCTTGTCATTCATTTCTATCGGCGCGCTCCGCGCGCCGATAGAAATGAACGTGTATATATATACAAACACTTGGACACATTTCAAAAAGCATTGTAGAATCTGATTTTATTTCTATATTTTATAAAATTAATATATGTTTGTATGGGAAATTCGGGAGATTCAGAACTCAAAAAATCAAACTCGATAATTTTAACATATCTTTATTCACATTTATTTATACATTAGTATTAACTAATTAATATCTATCAACTCCATGATTCAATTTTAATGATGTCAATAAAATTCATTGATATTATAAACATTAAACTATATATAGTATGTGTATTGTGATAACATTAAAATCTCATATACTGGCAATTTGGCACTTTTTGTCACTTTTTGTAAAATTTTTGATTTTCCAAACTCCATTTTAAAATTTGTTTTAGAATGTTGATATAATGTATAACTTATTTGACCAATCGAATTTTAAAAAAGTTCAGTATTTGCCGTTTTAGACTTCAAGCTCGCGACACATTAACCGCTTTTTGAAAAATTGAGACCGACATCTTTAAAATCTTCTAAAAAATCCAAATATCAAATAAATTCATATCATTAAAATTCTTCTCAATTTTAAAATTTTTTATAAATTGAGACTGACATCTCAAATATCTTCTAAAAAATCCATATCTCACAAAAAAAATAAAAATAAATAAAAACTAAATTTTATATTCACATTCAAATTCGACACCAAAAAAATCTTTTTACATAACAGCAAGGCAGAAATTTGAAACTTCGTTTCAAATTTCTCAAGCTTGCATTTTTGGCACGTAAGTGCCCAGAATGCTAAAAGGCGCGTAGCGCCGTCGCTGAATATCAAATTTATTATAATAATTACTTTATTATAAATCGACACGTTATAACACATTGGTGCAATACATTAATTTATTTAACCTCTAAATACAAAAAACTCAAAGAGATCACATTACAGTCTTGTTTCATTATGAACATATAGTCATCTCAAAATCGCAGTTGAATAGCAATTCAATTTTTTGAGAGAAAAAACGTGCATGAAATGCGATATGATTTAATTATATTGATAATTCAAAATAAGCATTTTGAATATTGAATAAATGTAAACATTTAATTTTGTTAGTCCTGTCTTTCTCATGGATTTATAACAGTATGCATCATGGATTGCTTGGTTTTATTAAAAATTTGCAATTTGGGTCACATTTTTAATCATTAATATATTGAAACTCAAAATCAAGACATTTTAATGAATTTTGATATATTACAGTTAGTTACTGCATCAATTCTGATGAAACAATGCAATTTCAATTTTCTGAACAAAAAATGCTTGTTTATTATTTTCGTGGTATGATGGATAAATGAATTAGCAAGCCGAAAAGCAAACCCAAACTAGCAGAAAATGGATGCTTTTCCATTTGCGTTAAAAGGTCAAGTAGAATTTCTTAATTCGCCATCAAATTCAAATCATTTCCTGCTGGATGTTTCCATTATTTGTATGGTCATATTGTTTTGGAACTACAAATCTAAATTTCTAGTAACAAAGCTTAAAATTCTTCCAAATCAAAATTTTATTATGGGTTTTTTTCCAAATTACAAAATTTCATTTCGAAAAGAGGATACTACATGGAAGTTAGTATGTATTCCTTAATTTCGACCCAAAATCAATTGGATTTAATTGATAATTCCTATCGTCTTTTTTTCCAAAAAAACTATTTATTATTATTCTTTGTCTTGTATATAGATAGTAAAAATCTTCGTCTTAAAACTTTTCTTAATCTCATAGAAAAAAAAGCCCTCAAATTAAGCGTCCAGAGCCTTGCCCTCTCAATCAAAATTAGAGTAGTGAGGTTTACAAATCCCAATTCAATACACAGAGGTTTACATTTTATATTGCGGGGCTCTCACTACTGAGATTTTGGGAGCGCTATACAATCATCTTCATGATTTCATATTTGAAAGCAACTATAGCAATCTTAAAAAATATGAATGTTTTCATATAAATCATTCATTAAGGGTGCACCCGTATGTACGTTTATTTGAGAGGAGGAGGATTACCCTCTCAATTTTGAGGGATTCGTTTATTTTCTCGATGAATATGCAATAAAATTTGATTTTTACCTTATCAATATACTTCATATAATATACACATGTTCAAGTAAAAACTTTTTTCCAAAATCCTCAGGAATTAAGGGATTTTTGAATTTTAAGAATTTTTTTCCAATTTTTTCGAAAAAAAAATATTTTCAGAACAGCCTTAACGGCTAAGATTTAGGAACAATGTTAAGTATCAAAAAAGGTACATTCACTAGGCGATAACAGTAAAATGGGATGAAAATAGGATAAATAGCATCCCTATATAGTGCCTAACAATATTTATACGGGCCAAAAAAAATTTGGCTAGAGATTTGGCGAGTTATAAAACTTAGAAAATTGAGAGGGATTTTTATTTTTGAATTTTTTTTGGAAAGTTAAAATTGCGATTAAAAATCGATTTCCAGGAGAACTAAGCATCTCATCATATATTTAAATCGATAAAAATATTAAATAATAGTTGAATAGTATAACAGCGTGAAATTATGGCTGAATCTACAGAAAAAATGAACATATTTGACATTTTTGAAAATTCATACGTTAGATGGTGACAGACTCATAAACTATACTTTAGCTAAGATTGATATATGGTTTCAACAACACATGGTTAAAATCGTAAAAATATTTTAGATTTCAAAAAGATATATATGGTAATATAATGGAACAAAGTCAACAAATAGCATGTTAAATATGTTATAATTAACTTTTTATTAGATCCAATAGTAGATATCGAATGGTTTCCAGCTTTATGGTTAAATATTTTCTTTTCGAGCTTCTCTTTAACTGTTGTATTAAGGTTGTAAATTTTTGATGCTAGAAACTATGGAATCTTCTTTGCTGCTGCATTTTTCTTGAGAGTTCTTGCAATTTCGAATAGATCTGCGCATTGTATGAAATAGGGGCTTTAAAATATCTTGAAAACAGAATAGGACTGCTTTTCCAAAGGAATGCTTACTTGTAAATCAGAGAGTTTCAAAATTGAGTACAAGATTATCATCATAACTTTCGATTTTGCTGCGAAAAAGGAAGACAAGTAATTAACAAATCATTTACTGTTGTTCATCAAAAGAAGAAAACTTTGATAACAACTAATGATGATAAAATCAAGCTATCTTTTAATATTTTAAATTGATAAGACATTCAAAATATTTGAATGGTTTAAAATATTTTCTTTTAATTTCTATAAGATATTATCATGATTATATAATAAAATTTAAATTTTTATTCAAAAAGGCAATATTTCAAACTTTTAATTTCAAAAATCTTAATTCTGCAATAAGTGTATATAATTGTAGCAAATTTAATGATCCTTCGTCATGCTTAGCAATTTGGAACTCATAAATTAATGATTTCTTCAAGTAAAATTCTGCATTATTTCAAAAGTCAATAATTCTCTAGTAACTTTTCTTCAAACCCTAACCATTATATTATATGTATAATGGAGAATAATTGCAAAGAAAGATAGCCGAATTTACTGGGTAGTTCTTGTGATGCGAAATAATTGGAAATTAACACCTAGTTTTAACAGCATCAATCTCTTTTTGCTCTCATTTAAATGCATTCGCACACTTTAATTTTGAAATATAAGAGTTTTGGAAATTATCAAATTTATCTGCTCAAATACTATAGATCTTCATAAGTGTTAATAGAATCATTAGCCTTACATATAGTGTTTAATATAATGATGCACATTATACTGGGATTCATTCCTTATTCATCTAGTTATTATAAGATTTACAACCCCATGAAAATTTAAAATTTTGTCAAAAATAGTGAATGTACCTTTGTATCAAAAAGAAAGGAGGTCTGATATAGACAACATATATCGTTGAAGGTTGAAAAAATCTCTAATATTTGAGCCCAAAATTTCAAATTTTAATTTTTTGAAAAAAGAGGCCACCTGTATGTACGTTTATTTGAGAGGAGGAGGATTATATTTTTGAAAGGGTGAAACATTATGAATATGTTAATTATATAATAATATGTATTATTATAAAAAAGAAAAAATAAAGCACTTTAATTTTTTTCTTTCTTGATTTTTTACAAAATCTACTTAGAATTATGCAAAATATGACTAAATAATTATAAATTTCAAGTTAAATTTTAATTTCGATAAATAATTTAAATTTCAAAATATCAAGTTCAGTTCGACTATGTATGTAGTAATTCCTCAATAAAGTGCCAAAACCCTATTAAAATATATGAACATTTTCAACATTTTAATGTTTTTATTTAAAGATTTGATGGAATATGAGCTTCAAACAATTATTATGTAAATAAAAATAATTAAATATATGTATTTATTCGTATTACAACCGTAGTAAGTCGATTCTTCCTTTCTTCTACTGAGGTTTGAATTTGATTTCGAATTGTAAAGAGATTCAAAGGGAAAATACTAGCGGATAAAAACTACCTCCATGAAAGGGTCATAATGGAGTCAAGTTGTATTTTTTGATATTTTTTGCTTTTCGAGCCTAAATAGGTAGCCAAGATAATGCCTAAAAATAAGGTTCTAAATTCTGAAGTTTACATAATCCTCTCGTGTGCACCCTTAAAATTCGGTCAAAATGAATGTAGCTTTAAATATGGATTGAATGATTGGCTAATTAATTACATAATCATCTACTACTTTATAAAAAAACAATGCAAATCCTAATATAACAATATTTAAAACAATTCTCACGAAAATCTTGAATTTTTACTTCGTATTCTTTTATCAAATCAAAGGATTACTTATAAGCTGAAAGAATATGAAGTAATTCTTACAAAATATCAACAAGAATGATGCCTTTTTTGAAAAGTCAAACCGCTAAATTTGAGATTTTTTTGCGGTTTACCTTTGGTCGGCCTTTCGTATGTCCGCTGAACTTGCTTGCGTCTACGCCGCTCTTATCCTTAACGACGATGGCATCGAGATCACAGCCGAAAAGTTAAACACACTCATCAAGGCTGCTAACGTTAAGCTTAACAATTACTGGGTTGATCTTTTCGCTGATTACTTCAAGAACCACGATGTCACAGAGCTCGTCAAGAACGGCGCCGCTGGCGGTGCTGCTCCAGCTGCTGCCGCTGCTGGTGGTGCTGCTGCTGCCGAAGAGGCTCCAAAGGAGGAAGAGAAGAAGGAGGAAGAACCAGCTGCTCCACTCGACCTTGGTGACATGTTCGACTTTTAAAGCACTTTGAAATAAACAAGTCAACTTAAAAATTCAAAAAAACTGCAAAGCCATGATCGAATATTAATCAAAAATTATCTCCAAAAATTAAAAAAAAATCATCGGCTTTAGCACTTCTATTTTTATTTGAAATTCATACTTATTTATATGTATTTCAATTGATATATTTTTTAATATCTGATTTTCTATGATTTATTATCTTTTTTCAATAGTATTATTCCTCATAACTCTTAAGCTTGAATTATCCAATATATCCGAAAGAATTTTATATTTTTATTTTTATATTCTTTCCTATTTTGGGAATAGTAATGATGTTACAGACTTTTACATTAAAACATGTCCTCATGGCTCTTTATATGAACGATTTTAAAAAACATATTAAAATATTAAAAAAAAAACTTCTAGCAAAATAAATAGGCTGAATATCAGTGATTACTTCTTAGACTCAATCAATAAGTTAATAAATGATGAAGGCATTAGATGTATATTTTTATGTATGCAATAACTTGTTTATTTCAGAGTACTTTAAAAGTCGAACATATCACCAAGATCGAGTGGTGCTGCAGCTTCTTCCTCCTTTGGAGCCTCTTCCTTTGGAGCTTCGGCAGCAGCTGTAGCAGCACCAGCAGCAGCTGGGGCAGCACCGCCAACCTTGCCCATTTCGTTCTTGCCTGTTTCGACGAGCTCTTCGACTGGCTTTTCGGCCATCTTTGTGACAACAGCCTCTAACTGGGCAGCATCGATTTCGACACCAGCGGCTTCAAGGATCTTCTTAACTTGTTCCTGTGTTGGCTTCTCGTTTCCGGCAGCCTTAGCAAGAAGGTAAGCAGCGATGTATCTCATTGCGAAAGGACGGACCAAAACCGTCCATCCTATCGTCTGAATCGTCGAGCTTCATTTTTTCTTACTGGCTATGTCATAATGACTTATTGTTTATGTGTGCATGTTAAATGAGTTCTTATAAGAAGAATGGATTTATCTTCAAACGTCCAATCTGATATTTTTAATTTATTTTGAATTTCTAGTTATTCTAGTATTGAAATAACACCTTCTCGTTATGTTTTACCTATATAATCATTGCCAGATTCGTTACATTTAAAATAAAATTTCGAAATATATTTTTAAAAAATATTAATTTAAACAATGAAAAAGTAATAACACTATAGTCATAAAGAGAGTAATTTGTAAGCCAATAAAACTCTCTTCATTTCATTACAATATTTTTACATCCAGACTTCTCCTGGAAGACGGATTCTAAAGTTAGCGTTCGGTTCAAATCTGTATACGTTTCCTTGAGCTGGTTTTGCAATTCTTAAAGCGATAAGGAAAATATCGATATACCATCCGAGTCCAAAGAATCCACCAGTAAACATTTTGAAAATACCAATTGTTGGATATCCAAGGTAAAATCGATCTGCTCCAAGAAAACCTAAAACAACTGATAATGTTAATGCAATTGCAGGACTTTTGCCATCTGTTGGGTAGCAAAGGACTTTCTGTTTGACAGTAGTTTCACCTTCGCATTCAACTACTGGAGTGCAGCTATATTCATAATATCCAGAACTTGGGCAAGTAATAACGAATGGATCTTTACTGGTTGACATATTACAATCGAGATACCATCTATTAAGACTCGCGCATGGTGGTAAACTGTTTGCTAGTTTGATTAATGAAAGAATTATCATTAATTAGATTAAATTGTCACTTTTATGTAAATTTTGCTACTCATTCTTCACATATTTTTGGAGATTTTGCTTGAAAATAATCGACATATCCATTGCCGCGAAGAATCTAGAGGATGTTTTATTGTCGTCTGGAAAAAGTGACAAAATTATTATTGTCGTCTAAAAAGGTGACAAATTATTATTGTCGTCTGGAAAAGTGACAAAATTATCATTGTCGTCTAAAAATTAGATTTTTCAAGCATGTTTCGGTACCTAAATAAAGGAAGAACATCAATTCCATCTATGTATATAGTATGCAAACACGCATGATATATGGAGTAGCTCTTTATCTGGCTAAAAATCCTATTATTTGAAAATTCGCATTGTCGTCTAAAACCGCCAGACGACAATAATAATACCCCAAGAATCTATCATAATCACTAAAAAATATTTTTAATTTTTTGTAATCCTTCGTAATTAACAACATCCTCTTTGTTGTCAATAAGAAATTAGGAAACTTTAAAGAAATATATACGAAACAGCGATAAATTAAGATAATTTAGGGATATATATTTAAAAACATTTATTTCAAACACAAAAAAGCTGATCAGTTAATATCTACTGTAAATGTCGCTTCATATTCTCTATCCATTTGCTGTTGGTTGCTCATATCAGAGAAAATACAATTTCTTGCATATTCTTCAATTAAAGGTATTCCAAGTTCCTGGGCGATATCTTTCATATCCATTGCATTGCTCTGTTCAATTCGAAGAGTGTTTCCATGCAAAAAACTGATAATTGATGGCAAAAGGTGCTTTTTATCTTCATTATGTAACTCTATGAATCCTAGTGCTTTTGTATTAACGAATCCTTCGAAAATTAAATGAGCAGATTCAACAGCTGGAATTGGATTACATGGATATGATTTTCCTTCATGACGAATCTCGAATGTGGGCTCTATGTTTTGCAATCCTCTGAGTTTTAGAACATTTTCGTCTTCTATAATTAGCTGAACAACTTCCATTTTTATTAAGTTGTCACTTTTAAGAGCGAAATACGATAATTGTAAACTCCAAAAAAAATGGAAACAAGAGCTGAAAGACCGAGATCAGTTCTTGAAATTGATCAACATGATAAGATTGATTTCAAAGAAATTATGAATTCTATAGATCCAAATATGAAATTGCCCGATAAATCTAACGATTTACTAAATTTGATCGCATCAGAATTAACTTATCAAATAATCAACCAATCTGCAAACAAAACAAGAGCTCGCGACGACAATAAAATAAATTTAGCCGATGTTGAAGCAACTTTGACGCAGTTTAATCAAAATAATATTAATCCAAATATGGTTCCTCCTGATTTAGAGGAATATAAGGTAAAACCTTTAGAGGAGAACCCTTCAGCTCAATATTTGCAACAAAGAAATGAAATTCAAAAATTTTTGCAAATGAAAAAAGCGGATGAAGATAATTAATACTATGTTTATATATAGATAGAGTAAACACTGTTATTTTGTTCATACATTTCAAAAAATATATTTTATATTTTTTTTTGATAGTCTTAATGGAGAGGTAGGGCAACGATAGGTCAAAAAGGCTTCTCTGATAGATTTCCTTGCCTTTTGGATATGCTATAATATATAGCCTAGCATGATAGGATATGATGTCAAAAGTTAGAACATAACTTAGGATCTTGAGAAAAATGAAAAACAAAAATTACATAAAAAAAGAAAAATTTTATCTAATTTGTTTTTTTGGACCGAATAAGTAATTTTATTGAATTTCAATACGACACATAGATTTTATTATTAGTAATAAATATAATGGTTTACTATTAACAAGGAACCTAATCTAATGAAAATTTGATTTCAAATATTGTATATGATTATCATAGATTACCAAAATATATTGCTATTTATGAGGATATAATATTGATTATTAGTAAATCGTATAAATTTAATAAATATACCATGAATATTGAATGAATTTCTTGATTCATAGGGGTAAAACGCGCTTTTATATGATTTAGACAGAGAATTTATGAGATGTAAATAACACAATAAAGGTTTATATTGAATATTTTCTAAAAATAAATCGAAATTATAAAAAACAATACATTTATTCATTGAAACTACTTGGACAAATATGAAACAAGCATTCAGGCAATACTTTTGAGACTTCAACGCATCTGATAATTTTTATATAACTTCACCTCTTATGCTTAGAGTGGAGGTATTGAGATCGTATAAGTATAGATGAGCTCACATTCAGATATGATGTGTGAACTTCTGTTTTCACTGCAATTTTGAATCAGAATAAACTCAAAACAAGAATAAAATGATATACTCACTCTCTAAATGTGTTCGAGATTTAAAGTTGTATGAATAAAACGATTCATCTTTCGAAGCCTCCCATTTAATGAGAGACTTCGAAAGATGAATGTATTCATGTAGATGAAATACTATATATGACCATGTGTGATACTAAAGATATCAAAATGTTCATTTTTAAGTGCAATAGAAGGGTTATCTCTCGTAAAATCTCAATTTAAGGAAGATTTAGAAAGAACTCCTTTCCTAAGTAGATAGTGTGTGGTTTCTGTCTTTTGGTTGATCAGGAACTATGAAATTAAGTCGGACAGAAAGAAGTTCTTTCCAAAACAGACTCCAAATGAGTTGTTCGAAAAGAACTTCCTTCTGTATATGGATAATTGTAGTTACCGCACTGAAGTATGTGATTGTGATGATGGAGTTCTCGATAAATCTAAAATCGGATTAAGATTAATTGAAAACTCAAGTAATTCTTTGAAATCTTGTGTTGTCTGGCACTATAATAACCAAAGAATGAGAATATTATGTTGAATGATGAGTACGTGTGCTCGGCATTCGCCGAGCGAATTGAGTTTAACGTACTATGAAAAGTGACAAATTTGGGCTTTTTTTCCTAGGGTTATGATCTCTTCCTTTCTGCTCAATACGACAGAAATGAAAGAATGAATTTGTACTCCCTAATTGATTACTACAATCTGTATCTATCTTTAACATAGAATTAGCTGCATTGTGATTTATACTCCAGAATTATTCAATTTAAGATCAACCTCGTAAATTTTAATCATATTGCACCAATACTCCTACGTTGAGATAAGAACATGATTATACATACCAAAGCCCCATATTAAAAATCAAAATTTAGCACCTCCATTATGCAACCACATTATTCGTCGCAAATAAGTATATTTACGCATATTATGATGCATATTCACACAACTCGTATACATGAAAAGTTATTAAAATCAGACAAAATTATTGCAATAAGGAAAAAAAAACAACTTTATTATATATGTTAGTAATGAATTACAAATATTTCTACAAAGAATGCTCAATACTTCATATAATCTTCGAATATTTCTTATTACAAGTTAATACATTTTGACTCGAACATGATAAACAAAAGCTGACACGCTGATTACTACATTTATGAAAATATAGTACGTTTCCATTCATCTGTTTACTTGTTTTTGTTGGAATAAAATCATTTTTTTTTTCTTTCATGAAATAAGAATTTTGCTGCGAAAGCAATATCTCTAACAATAATTAATACATTACGTCAACTCTGGAATGAGTATTTATCAAATATGATATCAAAATCAAAAATTAGTTGTTTTTTATGAGTAAAAACGATGTAAATTGATTATTTGAGTAATTATCAAATACTTTGATTTTCCAAATTTTTTTCGAAATTGATTTTTTCATGTGAAAATTCAAATTGGTTAATTTCATTTTTGAAATTTTGAATTTTTTTTGGAATTTTGAGTTGATCAATTCAGCAGAATTGATAATGCTATTGCTTTAGGGCATACCACAAGGTGATGAATAAAAGGTGAACATTAACAAATTATTTTAAATCACAAATATCATCCTCATCAACTTTAATTCTAAAAAGAACTGTACTGAATTATGAAAATGCATGATTTACATTATTAAAATCTTTGAATGAAAATAGTACAAGATAAGTTTTTATTCATTTTTAATTAGATTTAAACGAAAAACTACTCCATATTAAAATTTAAGTCGAGAAATCGTATTTTGTTCTTATTTGTTAGCATTTTGTAGACATTCTAATCTTGAATTAATTTGTTACATGATATTATTAACAAATTTAACTGAAAAAATATGTTAATATGGAATAAACCATGATTATATAAGCTATCAATGCTATATATACATATGTAAAAGATTCATATTAACTCAATTAACAAAAATGATAGATTTTCATAAAGGTTCAATCTAGGTTCGTCCGAAAATTTTGATTTTTATATAGAAGACATAGTTTCATATACATAATTAAATTTTCAAACAAATTTGATCATACCATTTATTAAGCAGGATAGTATATTAATTACTATCAGTATAAAAATATAAAAATGATTATATTTAATTATTGCATAATTTAGTCAAAGAGTTATAAGCCTCAAGTGATCGTTATCACCTTCAATGCACGTATACTTTATTGATTCATAGATATTTAATCTATGTTTGACATGTTGTTGTCGTCATTCGTTTTGTTCCCATTCTTCCTAAGTTAGAATTAGAGAATACACCATCCACATCATCTAATTTGGTCCTCAGCGATAGATTGGTTCATTTTGGAGGAGTCCCATCAGACAGTTTTCGAGCACCAAATATCAAATTTTAATGTATACAAATCTTTAGTGATTTATCTCTTTTATGATGAGTAAAAGGTTTCTGCTCATCAACATTTGATTTCCGACATATATGATTTCTAATTGCAATTATTTACTTTCTTTTTATAATCTAACTCTGTGACTCATACCATAAATTAATTATTGGAAAGTGTCAATATGTTTGGCACAACGCATGGCGGAAGATACCAAACCATGCAGGGAATATGATACGTTTATGATCTCCGAACTTTTTTTCCAAAAATTTTCTATCGTTGCCCTACCTCTCTTAATGGATTTTTATATAACAAACAGCTTTCTCTTCCAAAGGATTACATCCTTTCTGTTTCTTTAATTGTATAAAATCATTCCAAATAAAATAGAAGAAAAATAAGAATTACAGGAATGATTTATATATGTTTAGACAATATTTTACACATCTACTATTCCTTCGAAGTATTAATAATGAAAGTTCGTAGGAAGGATTTACTCAAATTCTTTCTAGCAGAATTTTTAGTTTTAATCATAACAGCTCTTCTGATATTCTCAAGGATACCAGATACTTCAACATTTTCTGAGATTAAGCGTCATAAAATCAAATCTTTCAGATTAAAATTCGAAATTTCCAAAGAAACAACTCGATTCAAAAGATTAATGTATAACACAGTTGATACATCAATAACACAATACATTGAATCATGTTTAGGTAGCGATTATTATCATCCTGAATCTGGTGATTGTTCAAACCATTCAGGATTAGGAATTACAGCAATATCATCACTAGATACGCTTTATATCATGGAAAATCACAAGTTGTACAAAAAATTACGTAAATGGACTGAAAAATCTTTTACTTGTAAACAAAATAGATTCCTTCACACAAAAGATCTCTTCATTCATATTATTGGAGGATTAATTAGTATATATACACTAACAGGCGATGAAATGTACTTGAATAAACTCGATGAATGCGCTGAAATTGCATCACATGCATTTTCTCGACCAATTCCATTTCCTTTAGCACATGGAGAACTTCCCTTAACGAAACAATATAATTTTATACAAGGAACATATCTTGGAGATTCAGGAAGCTTTTTGCTTGAATCAAAAGCGCTTTCCTTGTTTTTGAACCAAGAAAAATTCAAAGGATACATTAATTCTTATTTGGAATACGTTAGAAGATACGTAAATAACGGATTTCCAATGATTCTTTCACAAAATTCAAATTTAATGACTGAATCGAGTCGAATATCATCATTTTCAGCATCATTTTATGCAAACTTAATAAGATCTTATATATACGAAAAAACAGAGATCGAAGAAATTTTAATTGACTCATTTTTAGATAATTTCAGACATTATGCTCTCCACAATATCACTGGCTTCTCAAATGAGAATGAAAATCAATTTGAATCCGATATTTGCCAACTTGTTCCACTTTTACGTTATATTAACAAATCAAAAGAAGATTTTTACCAAAAAATCCATGTCCAATGCTATAAAATGGGCAATGATACATTACCTTTGACAAGAGAGCCCGTTAAATATTATTCTTTTGATACTTTTGAAACTCCTTTTAATTTTGATTCATCTCTGCTTGAAGATCATCTTTTGAAGAACCAATCATTCGAAGAACTATTGCTAACAAGATATATAGATGATCCAATTAGAAATGGAGTATTTTGTAACTTAGAAAGTCAAGAAAAAATTAAATATGAAGATTTTATGCCTCCAGAAGCAATTTCTAAATGGGCAAAGCTTCTCTTTCTTGATGGTACCCCTGTTTCATACAATAATTTTGTATTTAACGAAGCAGGTCATTTTATTCCAAAATCATTTTAATTTGTTTGTAATATATTAGAATTTTAAAACATATTATTTATGAAATTTTCAATTTCTATTAAAACAACATATTTTACATATAAACAAAATCAATATAAACGCGGATAAAAATAATATCTACAAAAAACAATCCAGAATCACCTAGAAACAAGATCCAGCTGAGCTGAATATATAAAGACGACCTTTCCAAAATATTTCCTGAAATAAAATATTCATAAGAAGATATTGTATGATTCAGAGAATAAGTTATTGATACTTAGGCTGATAAGATACCAGATTCGAAGTTTTGGCTGATCTCTAAAATATTTGAATCAATTTTATGAATAAGATGACCAATCTTTTTGCGGAAAGGAGAGTCATCAAGCTGCAATACACCAGAAAGGCCATTTTTATTGAGACGATGCTTTGCTGATTTATATTTTGCATAAATTTTGGATAATTCCTGTATTTTCTTTTCTTTCTTTGCACTTGATTGAGCTTGCAACTTCTGATAGTCTTCTCGTAGTTTGGAAACTTCCTTTTGCAACACTAGTTTGCGGTCTAATAATTCATTTCTCTGGTTATCTGACAAATCTTCAGAATAACCTTCAGTATCTGTTACACTTTCTGGTTCATCTTCACTTTCTGAGTAATTTGCCATCTTCAAACTCATTTCAACTCTATTATGATCTATCTGTTCCATTTCTTGCTGAATTGATTCAAAAATATTTGCGGAATTTGTTACTTCTGTTTTAAGATTTGAAATCTTAGACTCTAACTGAGTAATCTGTGATTTATAGTTTTGAACCAATGTCAAGTTGTTATTGGTTAAATCAATTTCTTCTTTCCTCATTTGATTTTGATAGCTTTCTGATTTGCTTTTATCATTTTTGATTTCATTTTCTAATTTGTGGATGTAATTATCTGTTTCACTTAGCTGTTTTTGAAGAGCAGAAATTTCCCCTCTGAAAATACTTGTTCCTATTGCTCTGACTTTCCACTTTGATTCTGTACATTTAGAATATTCTGATGCAGCTTCAGTAAGCACATTTAATGGTGGTTTAGCACATAATAACTCATTGCAAATCTGTTTAGATGTATTTGACGTCATTGAAAGCCTTTCAATATCAGATGTGTACTGACTATGATCAAAATTCATAGTAACTCCTTTGAACTCTGGTATTTTATAAGATAAATCACTTAAATCAAGTGCTTGTTCCATTGTACTTATTTCACCGAATATTAAATTCCTTCTTTCTTGTTCTTCTCGTATTTTTGTTTCCAGAATATCAACTTGCGACTGATTTGAACGAACTTCTTTAATAATTTCTGCATAACTATTCATCAATTCTTCAATTTTAGAAGAGTTATCCTCATTAGTTCTCTGCGCTACTGAAGCTTTAAGTAATGTCAATTCTGAAAAACTAACGCGATTTATTTTAAGTTCTTTAAGTTGATTTTCGAGTGATGTTCGTTTTTGAATCAGTACATTGACTTCTAATTCCAATTCTTGCTTTCTTTTTGTAAATTGTTCTTGTTGTTTTTCTGAATATAATGGTGTTGCTGGGGATTGAAGATATGATGGGTCACTAATTGATCTAGAACTAGTTTTTGGAGTATCTATCCCGCGTGGCGGTGATGGTGGAGATTGAATGTCCTCTGCTGTAGAGAGGAGCGAATTCATTTCTAAACGTCCGTTTGAGTCATTGAAATTTCAATGATCTTGCCTAAAACAAGTATATCATCTTTATCTTCTCATAAATCAAAATATCATAAAATTATTTGAATCTAAAACATTTTGTCTGATAATCTAAAACATTATTCTTCAATTTAAGCAGAATTCATAAAATTCTCAAAATTGAAGGGAGTGACTGCGTGAAATCAAAGCTTTTTAACTTTAAATACACAATTATTTTGTTGGTATAAAAAATTTTCAAGATATCATTTTCACAAACATCATATTTAATCTATATACAAACAAACAATAAGTATTAATATGGAATTTATTGATATTTCGAAAAATCAGGTACTAATTTGTGCAAATTATCTTAATTTTCGTTTGATTGCTGATCAGCATCATTTTGTTGAGCATTGCCTGCGTTTTGGAGGTTGGAAAGCCCAGTTCTAATCCTTCCTTCCAAAGTACCGTTTAATAACATATCAAGGTGATGAAGCGAAGTAACATGCCTTACAAATGTCTTTTCGGCATTCTCGAGGTCAGCTTTAACTCTCGAAAGAGAGCTGCTAATTAAATTAAAAGCTTCATTATCCATATCTTGGGTTTTATCTTGACCAATAAGAACTAATCTATAGCAGTAGCACATAATACTTTTAATATGTTTCATTTCTTCATGAATTTGAGATACATCATACTGGATATCATTAATATCTGGAAATGCAGCAGTATTTAATTTTGATTTGTTAGTAGCACTATGGTGAGCATGAATGTACACATAAGATGCAAACATTTCTGCGCTTTTATTAGTAATATTGGCAGTAGATTCTGAAATTTCTTCTGAAACAGCAACAAATCTCTGACGCATTTCACGAATAATAGATTCAGGCGAGTTCATCAGAAATTCATCTGATATTGATGGTATGTATTTATCAATTTTTCTGCAAAATTTAATAGAAGTTTGAAGATATACCTGCAGAACTTGAGTGATACCTCTTCCCAGCTCTAAATTTGCGTTGTCAATATTGAAGAATGATAATAATTCATTTAATGAACGATAAACTTTTGTATAATTGCTGTATCTGGTCGAAAATCCTTGTAAAGCCTTTTCAAGGAAAGTCAATGAACCAGAAAGATTGTTTGCTGCGATCTGTTTCTTCAGAGAACCAATTTCATCATTATCTGTAACTTCTTCCATAAAAAAATTTTTGATTCGTTTTTTCATTCCCAGAGAGTAAAGTTTATTCTTATGCAATTATAGTAATATAGATACAATCAACTTGGTCAGATACAAAGAGAGAGATGATTTATGCGGTTTAAATTCATTATCTGTGAATTCTGAATATAAATTATGATGATTTCAACTTGTGATTTATAAATTACGAAGAACATCAGTTTGTATGAATATATATCTGATAAATTTCAATTTAATGCATTAAAAAAAATTATATGAATTAAATTTTCAATCAAAAACAACAAAACAACAATTTATATCATCTATATACAAAATAACAATACATTATTATTCCTTATCAGGTATATAAAGACCTTCATTAGAGATTGGTTTTTGAGCGTTTCCTTTCTTAAATGAAATGGTAAAGCTTGAAGCGCCAGCCTTCTTTGAGTCAGATAAAGCAGACAAATTAACCGCATTTGACTTCCTTGACTCAGCAAATGGAACATAAGCTTTTTCTGTCGGTTGTCTAAATAATGGAGCATCGTATGCGTTATTAGATTCTTCATCTATGAAGCCTTGGTCAATTCCTCCGTTCTTTCCGAACAAATTATTATCAAATACTTCTTCATTCGTAGAAACAAGGGCAAATCCAGGAGCAACCCTTCCAGACACATCTCTTCTTCTATTCTGTAAGCGTTTTCTTTCTTCGTTATGTTCCTCGATGAGTTTATCATGACTTCTTTCTTCCGAATTTTTGAGAGCGGCAATTTTCATTTTTTCTTCGCGTAATTTACGTACTTCTTCGCGTTGTTGTTCTTTCTCTTCTTCTTGCTGCTTGATAAGGAGCTGTCGCTGCTGAATTGCTCGTTGATGCGCCGCTTCATTAATTGATTGCATCGTAGCTTCTAAAGCGCGATTCATAAATGCAAATTTATCATTTAGTTCTGGCTTTATATTACGTCTTCCATCAGCTGCAACTCTTTTATCCATAGGGATCACATTTCCTGCTGGATTTTTCCAATTAGAAATAACTGGAGGAATATACCAATACTTTTCTTCCTCAGGAGTAAGTTTTTTAACAGGAGCTGTAAGGATTGGCTCCGGATCCTTTTCCTGGAGTTCTATTACTTTTCGAGTTCGAAATCTTGCAGGATCGAATGGATCAACTTTTCTATCAGCGACACGTACAGTATAATCTTTCTCATCTGTATGAAATCTCACTGTATGTATCGAATTCTCTGCTTGAATTTGTTTTCCTTGCTTGATTTGAACATTTGTTTCGATTGCTTCTTTAACAGCTTTCAAATTTTGGGCAATTTCCTCCTTAGATGGTATTAAAGGTGTAACTTCTGCCGCTGTTTTATAAGGAGTAATTGTCATAATAAAAGTGACAAAATCATTTTCATAAAACTAAAACTATGCCATTACAATGATTGAAACGTTCATCCAGGCTCAGAAACGCGGATTTATATTTGTGAATTCAATTAAATTTAATATCCATTATTGATTTGTACTAGTATCCATTATAAAAAAATTTTGAATATTTCCTATATTTTTTAGATTTATAAGCAATATCTATTAGTTGTTTGAATTACACTTTGCTAACTGTTAATAATAGTTATATTGTAAACTTAAAAATTTGGAATAAATCAAATTTTTTATTCATTTTTTTGTCTTTTTACATAGCAACCTAATTCTTCATTAAACTTATATTCTAGTTGCACTCGAGGGTTGATGTAATCATTTTTAATAATGTCTCCCATTGGAATGAATACAAAAGTATACAATTGTGCCGATCTAATACCAAATGCTTCTAATCCATAATTTTGATAATTATGAAAGCAAGCGGGCTCTTTTTGATATATACATTTCTTGGAAAAATATTTTTGCATTCGGTGAACTAAGATTTTCTCGCGACAATTGGCAGGGTATCTCAGTTTGTTATACAAGTAGCAAGGGACATACGAATATGGAAAAACTACCAACTGTCCCTCAGCAATTCTACCATCATTTGAAACCGCAAATAGACTTGTTCCATAAAAGAAGAATAGACAAGTATCGTATACCCCTCGAAATGCAATAACCGGGTTGTAGACTTTATCATTGCTTTCAATTCCTTTTGTCTGATTTTTATTTTTAATGTGATAGTAGTAATTTGGTTTATCTTTGGGAATTGGAACAAAACAAGATGTGTAATCCTGATATTCCCATTCATCTTCTATTCGGGTATAATTACTTTTTGATTGATAATTTTCTTTATTTGATGAGTTCTCTTGCCAAATTTGAATGCTTTTTAGACTTTTATCCATTATTTTATCTTCTTGAGATAAATGATCAACTTCTTCGTCATTTTTAGGAATAATTTGAGGTGGTGCATCTATTTCATAAATAGACTGTCATCTATTGAAAACGAACGTTGCGCAATTGGTGGATTAATTATTATATAATTATTTGCCAGTAAATTCTTTTTGAATTCGTAAAATTTAGGGAGATCACAATTAAAGTCATAGATTTTGGGGAAAAGACATTTTTGTACTGGTTCGAAAAACAACTTCGCAATCTTCATCATCCTTCTTTCCACAGGAATTGTTTCATCAACATGTCTTTGAATTACATGGCTAACGTCTGGTGTATCACAGCATTCCCCTTTGTATGTCAAAATCAAATATCCAATTTGCCCTTGGTTATTGATGAAATAATAATCACAACCTACGAGAAAATTAAGGTTTTCACCATCATATAAAAATGGAATAATAGGAAATGCATTCTTAATTTCGAATTTGGAACCATGACAAGGGGGGACTATGGTTTTGGTTTCATTTACTTTATCATAAAGAATTGGCTTAAATTGGAGATTTTGAAAATGTGGTCCATCTAGAAAATCCATCCGAACGTGAAAAAAACTCCTTTCAGCTGAAGGACTTATATCCGAGGATGAGCATGAACAACCCATCAAAATTTTGGGCAAAATTTATTGAAAATTTTTGAAATGATATCCGATATCCACTGTATTTAGCATATTTATCCGGACTTTTCAGAGGTTTGAGAGAATCTCAAAAAATGACAGGAAACGTCTCAATTTTTAAGGGTTCGCTGCATCGATACGTAAACAATTTGTCACTTTTTATTTCTTTTCATTCTGAGTCTATTTTGGTACTGAGTTATCTATAAAAAATTGGTAAAATTTAACTTGTGTTTAAATGGCTTTATTAATGTAAATAAATATGATGGTGATGCAAAATGCACTAAATCTAAACACTATTTGAGAAATGTCAGTTATATCTTGACTTTTTAAACAGAAATCATATTAATTTATGTGTTGTATAAGATATATAATCAACTGAAATATAATAATTCCCTTGTAATTTTTATCATTTTGAAATGTTTTTTTATGAAAATCTAATTGAAAAATTTTTCATGACACTTTTGACTGGAGAAGTGCATATTATCATATTGTGGTATTATTGCTTTGTACAAATAGACTTAGCCGTATTGCGAAAGAAAACATAATTCATTCAACTTATTTCTTACGCAAATACATTTTTGTAGACTATAAATTAATCGGTTTACTCAGTGCAACCAGTCAAGAAAACAATACATCATTTACATTAGGGGCAATTTGTTGGACTCTTATTACTTGCTGCTGTGGGTCTAGCTATTTGCAACGAACTGCTCAAAATACAAGGATTGATTTTAAGAATTTTGCCCAGTATGAATTAATGCACCATGATGAAATTATTCCTTTTGAATTAAGGGTGCACATACCACTTTCTGACATGCTATCATAACATCAACATATCTTTCTTTTAATAACAAAAAGGTATAAAAGTCATATGAAGTACTATGTAGTGATTTATATTAACTTTTTCCAGAGGGAAAATATTAGTTTTTTATCATAGCATATTGGGGTATAAAGCTCGGATGTCAAAAAAATTGAGAGAATGTCAGATAGTGGTAATTACACCATTAAGCTTTAATTTTTATTTGATTAAACAATATTTAAATAGTATATTGCAAAATTGATTTTTAATTATGCAAACTGCAGATGATTGTGCTAAAATTGTCTCGCTCTCATTTTACTCATAAGATTTCCCAATTAAATCATGAAGACTATTTTATTGAGACGAGAACTCCTCTTCAATCCATTTTAAATCCCTCAATTCTCTCAATTTTTTAGAACCCGAAGCGAATCAATAATTATGGCTGTTTTCGAAATTCTGTAGAGTGCTAAAAAGATTAACAGCATACAAATTACACATCTAAATAAATTTCAAATTAAAGTCAATAAAAATTATAACAAAATAAAACAAAGAATTCGAATTTTGTTTTTTATCTCATACCGAAATGGCTCACCAAAAAGGTGACATTTTTGGCGCCAATAATTTGATTTTTCTGATTCTTTCTATTTAGATATATTTATTTAATATTCATATTCCTTTATATTGCCTCATATTATTTCCCATTTTTAATCATATTATACAAATCTTTAATAATTTTTAATGTTTTGAGCTTCAAAATCTTGTTCTAACTATTTTCATTCATATATCCTAGAAAAAATTAAAAAGTTTTTTAGAAATAAAAATGTTTGTATGTAAAGTATTGAAAATATTCTAGATGAGAAAATATTCTAGATGAGAAGACATTCTCCAGAAGAGATTGATATTGATTGGCTTTGTGAAGCCATCACAAAATCAAATAATGGAGTTAAGTTAACTGATATTTGCGCGAAAGCTAAAATAAATCATGAAGGCAGAGTTATATATTCAAAAATTTCTGAAAACACATTTCGAAAAGCAGTAAAATTACGTGCGCCAATTCCTTATCATCCTCCAAAAGGAAGAAAACCAGAAGAAATCGATTTGGATGCTGCTCAAGCATTTTGTAATTTCAAAGATCAAATGCCGAATACTGGAATCAACAAAATAATACAGAAAATTCAAACAGACCTTACAAAAATTGAGAGTCACCCTCAAGAATTTCAGCAAATCAAAGAAAACTTCCAAAATGCAAACCTTTTTACTTCTGGTAACTGGCTTAAAGAAACTGATAGAATTTCTTTAGTTACTGAAGTCCCGAAATCATATGGTCCAGTTTTAAAAACAAATTCTGTCGAAGAATCTTTAATTTCAGCTAATTACATCGAAAAACCATTTCCACCTCCGTCTTACAGAATGGGAAGGAAAATTTATGAGGCCCTCATCAAGGAACCTCCTGAAAATCAAGAAATTACAGAACAAAAATACAAACCTCGAAATTACGTTGCAACAAAGTGCCATGAAATATGGCACGCCGATATTCATTACTGGCGTGGAACGATAGGCCAATATTTATATGCCATAATCGACGATCGTTCTCGAAAAATTATTGATTATCAGCTCATGAAAGAAAAAACGGCTCATAATACAGCTATAATACTTGAAAGAGCTTTACAAACGATTCCCGGTTATCCTTACGCGATTTGGACGGATAACGGGAAAGAGAATTTCGGAGAATTCACGAAACTTTGCAAAAAACACTCAATTACACAAATTTTCAATAAGCCTGGAAATCCACAGGCTAATGGAAAGATAGAAAAGTGGTGGCCCAATGCAGAAAAAAATTGCAGATGTAATGAAGATATTCCAAAAGTAATACATTTTTACAATAATATGCCTCACGCGAGCCTGCCGATTAATCCAATCACAGGCGTACACTTTACTCCAACAGATTTTGAAGATCACGAAAAAGATTTACATTGGTTGATGGCCAGGTCATCAGCCTCAAAGAAAGCATAGAAAATTTCACGACAAAAGAATAATGATAAAATTCCAAAACAAAATCTTCATTTTAGAGCCATACGTAATCAAAAGCCAATTATTTACGAATAAAAACCTCGATTTTCTTTACTTTATTTCACTATTTTTCTTGTTTTTAAATTCAAAATTTGATGCAAACTACAAAGATTCGCGCGAACAAGAGTTTAAATTACTGGAGCCAAAAAAATGATACTATGGGATTTTCAGGTCAAAAGAAAACAAATAATCATACTATCTTAAACTATTCCTAGAAATTTCCAAAATTAACCGAAATATAACTGTACAGAATTACTATTTTCGAGATAAAATTCATATGGAAATACTAATTCATAACGCTTTATGTTATATAAAATTTAATTTATAAAAATTTCAAAATAAATCAAATTTAACACAATGAATATAACTGCAATCGAGGTTTTTGACGATTGATTCTTACGTGAAGTTTTCCAAACTTTGAGTTAATGTCTTGACATTAACTCAAAGTTTGGAAGTCTAATAAGGGAAATTGTAGGCTATGAGGTACTGATTATATATCAGTGCCTCATAGCCTACAATTCCCATTAGAAATGGGAGAAACTTTGTCCGCATAACTTATGATGCGGACAAAGTTTCTCCCATTTCTACTTAGAATGAAAGGGCAAGAGGTATATAGGTACACTATATATCTCTTGCCCTTTCCTTCTTACCTAAAGACTTCCAATCTTATTTTTTTTTTCCAATTTTTCCCCTAAATTTAAATCTTATATAATATAAATAAAATGCATAATATCAATCACAAAAATTCATGTTTATTTTTTTAATTAAAATTGCCGCGCAATTTAAGGTTTTCTGTCACTTTTTTTGTTAGCCATTTCGGTACGAAACATTTTTTTCAGTCAGCTTTGTGGAAATGATCAGTTACTTTGTGTTTGTACAAGAAGAAAACTATATAAAAGACAAACTCAATGAAACAAACAATAATCATTACTAAAGAAAACATAAAATTGTCATTTTTCTCAACAATGTTTTCATCTAATGTTTTTCTTTCACTTGAAGGCATATCAAAGAGATCAGATACCTTGTAATGCAATGTAGAGTTAAGATTATCCATCATAATCTTTGTTTCCATTAAAATATCCTTTAATGCGTTCGCAGAATTTGAAAAAATTTCATTATATGTTGCCTTGAACTCATTAACTGCATCAGCTGTTGATTGCAACTTATCAAGAGCTTGTTTCATCTTTTCATCAACAGTTTCTTCGATGAAAGATTTTAATTCTTTGATATCTAATCCTTCTGCAGCTCTTTTATAGAGTTCATTGATCTCTTTGAAGGCTCTTCGCAACTGTACAGTGTTTGGAGTGCCACCATTGAGCTGTTGGCCTTCATATTGCATCTGTTGTCTGTAATAAGTTGTGTATTTTTGACGCATTCGACGAAGATTCTTATTCGCTTTACGTTTTTTGCCATGTAATAAAGCCTTTCGATTCTTTGCTTCTTCTGTAGCTTGTTCAGGGTTAGGAATCTCAGGAGAATGTGGTGTGTAAACAAAATTTAATAAATTATTATTTTCTGTTTCACCTTCAGTTGACGAATATAATGAAAAGTAGCCGTGAATTAAATTGTAGTAAAATGAACCACATTCTATGAACGGATTAAACGATTCTGAAGCATTTACAAGAACATTTCCATTTTCATAAGAAACATGGAATCTCATCTTACGACTTTCAGGATGTATAGGTATTACGCATGATGGATCTCGTGGAAATGGCTTTGCTGTGTAATTATTTGTATGAATATAAATTGAAACATTGTCTGAATTAGCCAAATATTGCATTTTAATGGCAAACCCTGTCCAAATTGCAGAATTTTCCGGACAAAATTCTTTTGTGTAATAAAAAATTTGTGTTCGCGTGGAATTTGGATGAATTGCACCATATGCATAATAAATATCCCAGTTATCATTTAGATTTTTGATTCTACGACATACTGCACCAGAATCTTTTGTATTTCTGGAAGTTAATTGAATATATCTTTTAAAAGGAATCGCAGATCCAAGTAATGAGTACTGGCCAACTTCTCGTACATTTGTGGATTTCATGGGAGCTAATAAACTTGAATTGAAATCAAATGTCCACATTAAAATCCACAACATTTTTTTCCCCGATACAAAAAAAAATTTCAATTCAAAATTTTATAAAAGATTTCTTTACTGGAAAACTCGAATCTGGAAAGATTTCAGAAGCTATCAAAGCAAGGCTATGTTGTTTCAATATTATACTATTCTTTGCATATATTTTTACTCCGAATTTATAAAATGCTCAAACAAATCCAATATCATGAAGAATAAAAGTGGGCATTTGCTTTCCACATAAGGGTTTCGTTTTGCTAAAATTGTCACTTTTATAGCATATTTGTTTTTGGATGTTTTGCGAAACCAAAAAAAAAACTATGATATACAATGTGTGTGTAAAGAAAATACTTTATTTACTAGTTAAAAAATCATTTGGTATTGATCAAGTTATTTTTTCTGGATAAGATATTATATGGATAATTGGATAGAAAATACAATTATATAATCTTGTACCTGGTTTAATTAAGCTAATTGTCATCAAAAACTTGTAATTTTTATGAATTTCAGATTTTCTTTTCATTACTGCTTTTCTTAATAGGTCAAGTTCTTATTTACGTTATAAAGTATGACATTTACAAATATCAAGTTATCATGTTTTTTGAGAAATTATGAGAAACAAACAAAAATGAAAAAGATAGGAATAGCAATGAATAGTGATGTGGGTATAGAAAATGTAAGAGATATGAATGCAAAGCAATCAGTATTTAGGATATTGACCATAGATTTCGAAAAAAAAATGCTGCATATTGAGCGAAAACTATGATTATATTATAAGGCTGTCATTTAAAGCATAATGAAACTATTCCCTTTTCATTTTAATCGAATAAGATAGTAAAGATTTTTGAATTAGCTAGAAACTGATGAGATGTTTTCACAAATCAGATTTTTAATCTCTATAATGCATAATTCACTCAATATCTCAATTTTGATATTGCGAGATATTTTTGCTATCGGTTTCGCAATTTTGACACAATAGCAAGAGGGTTCTATAAGCATTATTATCAACGTAGAATCTGAATATCATATCAGAAAATGTCGCAAATCTGACATTTACCCGACCAAATAGCAAAAATAATTGAATACTTTTCGCAAAAACTTTAAAAATCGATAAAAATATGAAATATAGATATTAAAGAGACTTTTTATATAATATTCATAAAGATTTTCCAAAAATATGATACCGCAAAATTAAAAAAGTGACGTCTTGAGTGGAGTCAAAGGTCGAAATTGCTAGCTAAATGTTTTTTTAGCGAAATTACGTATTGTACGTTTTTTTCGCAAAACGAAACCCTTATTCCACATGATCAATTGCATAAAGTTTCTGGCATTAGTTGCCTAGTTTAATTCATATTTCTTTCTTGAAAAAGATATTTTTGCTCATCTTCTAAAACAAGTTTAAGCTTCTTTATACGGCATATATGCATTGATTACAATATAGTGATACATTCTCGTTTCTTTTTTAAATTGCTATCTTGATTCAGAAAAAAAAACGATTATAAAGGTAACTAAACTACTTTCGCCGATCCGATTTGCTCCATATTTAAAATATAGCTTGCATATGTAGAAGAAAAGCTAATTTTGAAGTACGCCCGAAATCCACCAACAGGATTTCGAGCTACTAAAAAGGTACTTTTAAATGTGATTTTTTTTATAAAAAATTAAATTTATTTTAAGATCAGACTAAAAACTAATTTTATGGAAAATCTATATCGACAAATTTATTACTTATTGGGTATATAGATTTTTTGATTATGGCGATTATGTCTGATATGCTTCCAATAAGTCAAAACACATTTCATACTGATTTCTATAAAAGGTATCTTTATTATAGAAGTGTAAGCTATATCTGTTTGTTTTTTTATTATAACAAATTCAAAATTCTCTTATAAGGACTAGATGAAATCTGTATTATTAAATCATTAGCTAAATGAAGGTTCAAATAAAAAGTAAATATCATTAAAATTTTAGAAATCTGAGATAACATAACTTCAAATACTCCAAAATCCCAAAATACACCGAACATGTGATATAAAAACAACACCGAATCTAAAATTTGAATGTAAATCAGAAAATTTGTAATCTTCAAAATGAATTATCTTTTTTAAATAGATGCATTCTGGATAATGTTTTCCTTATTGTTGATTGATAACATTTTATGAACAACATTATGAAGATTTGAAATAAAATGTTATTCAAAAAGAAAGAGTATAATTTGTAATAATAGAAGGTTCTTGATATTATAATCCGGGAACAATGATTGTAAATATCACAAATTTATCACAGGAATTCAAAATTGTAAATTTAATAAAAAGGTATTATACAGTATAAATAATGAAGTTAAGCAGTTTAATTAAGTTCTGGCAAAATCCTTCAGAATTTTTTGAAAGGTATTCAAATTCAATGAGTTATTAACAATTCAGAAAAATCATTAAAAATTAATGGTTAATCTACCTAAGATCTCAAATCCTTATATATGTGGTGTACTCCTTGCACTAGGAGGTGTTGATATGGGTTTTGGCTTAGTTTACACAACTTTTACTTTAACACCAATTTCAGAGAAATTTAATATGACTACTCTTCAATCAACATGGTTTACATGCATCGGATTACTTGCTGCTATGGTTGCAGCACTAGCAATCAATCCTTTTGTAAATCGATATGGAAAAAGATGGACAGGATTCATTGCATCACTTTATGGAATATTTGCTTGGGTTGTTCTAGGCCTTTCAAACAGCAAAGCAATGGTTTTCATCTTCAGAGCGTTATCTGGTATGACACTTGGCTTTTATTCCACAATTTGTCCAACATTTATAGCAGAAGTTGCACCACAAGATAAGAAATTCTTATTTGGTTTTATGAATCAAATTGGTATTGCAACAGGTTTCTTAATAGTCACAATTTTGGGAATTTATGTTTCATGGCAAGCAGTTTCAATCATTTGCGCATTTCCTGCATTCATCTTATCATGCACGTTCTTATTTATTCCCGAGCCAGAAACAAAGAAAGCCAAGGTTAAAGTTTCGCAATTATTGAATGTCAAAAAAGAACTTTTCATTGCGTTTCTTTGCATGTTTTTCTTACAATTCTCAGGTATCAACGCTGTTATGTCCAATATGCAAATCATTCTCTCAAAGGCAAACTTAACAATTTCCTCTAATTTGATCGGAATTTTAACAAATGTAATTCAGCTAATATCAACATGCATCGCAGCTGTAGTTGTAGATAAATTAGGCCATAGAATATGCTGGATCATCTCTTCTTTCGGACAATTAGTTGCATTTACTTTACTTTGCTTGCATCAAAAACTAAACCTCTCATCATACGTTTTCATGGTTGGTTTGTTCCTTGAGCAATTAACATACGGCATAGGAACAGGTCCAATTCCTTTTGCTGCCGCAGCAAATCTCTTTGATGCAGATTTATGTGCCAACGCGATGGCTATTTCAACAGCAGAGAACTGGATTTTATCAACAATTGTATGCTTGATATGGCCATACCTTGAATCATCAATGACATTAGGTTATGCTTTCTTGTTTTTCGTTGGAATACAAATCCTTGCAATCATCTTCGGATTTGTTGTATTTAAACCAAAAGGAAGCGAAGAAAAGAAAGAAAGCTTGGACAAGTATTCATACTCAGAAAGTGATGAAGCTGATGATAATGAGAGGAAGTTATCAAACGCTAGTACTACGCCCGAGTTATAATAGATTGTTTTTAGTAATAATAAATAAAACCTTTTGATTTCAATCGATATGATTTTTTTGATTTTGACTCAAATATAAAATCTCTGAGCGACCATATCTGTGAACATATAACAATTGATATTTCTCTGAATTTCTAACATAAAACTTTAAGTCCGCAAGAATATGGATATCAGACCACACCTTAAAGTTATGAAAGACATCATGGAATCTCCAATAGGAAATGTATTTAATGAATGCTTTATTCCAGATGGTGTTACTGACTTAGATTACAGTACAAAATTTAATGATTCGATTGATCTGAAAACAATTAAAGACAATTTAATACATAACAAGTACAAAACTACAACAGAATGGCGGAATGACGTCATGAAGTGCTTTGCTCAATTTAAAAAACTTGGCGAATTTTCTGAAAATCCTTCGATTACTGCATTAGCTAAATTTGGAGAAGATAAATTCATTAAAAAATGCACAGAATATGCACTACTATCTTATTCACAGTGGTTCCAAGAATCTAACCGATTAGATGAAAAATTAAATTTATTAATTTCATCCAGATTGACACAATTCAAAGCCACGAATACTCCAGATAAAAATTTAGTAAAAGATATAATAAAAAGTGCAAAATTATTAACAGATCAAACAAAAATCAATAACTTGTATTCCTTAATGCAAATATTCGACATCACATCAAATGTTAGCGGGCAGGTTATCTTAGATACGACTTGCTTGACAAATAATCAAATTTTAACAATTATGAATTATCTGAAATAACAAAATATTTTCTTTCTTGGTATGAAACCAATCATATTCCAATCAGGGATTAATTTTGTGCTTTGGAAAAGAAAATCAATGAAAATCAAATTAAAATCTCAATTTGGCGAAAAAGAAATCAAGATACGTTGATCACTAAACAAATATGAGTACTTAAAACAAGTATATGTTAGATTATCTTCCAAACATGTCGGTTTATTATGATTTACACTTAAAAAATGTGTTTGGACCATGATCTTGTTATCAATCAAGCTGGTAGCGCCACTATTATTAAAATATTTCATATTTGCTTCTTAAGCGAAGAGTAAAAAAGAATAATTATATGAACATCACAAATGAAAAATTTTGTGACATACGATTATTTTCTTTTTCAAAAAAAAATTGAATTTTTTTACACATAAATCTTTATTCTAAAGGAATTTTGAGTAAGCTACATAAATAGCTGATTGTAAGCTTGGTTTCAGCTTGAAATATCAAGGAATTCTGAAAGGATATGAGAATTCAGAATTTGAATTTGGCGTTAGGAAATCATAGGGGATACATGGATTCATTTAAGGATTGAAATGGATGTGACCGGATCAACCGTAAATGTTGCGAGCGGGTTATTTGGAGATGGAACCTAGGCCCTCATTTGCTTTTCTGTTGATTCAATTTTTTTGAAAAGAAAATAATCGTACGTCACAAAATTTTTTTCGCTCATTTGTTGACATTCATATAATGAAAATTTTGTAAAATCCGAATTTGAGCGAAGCTCAAATTCGGACTTCACAAAATTTTAAATTTTATAACTTCTGAAAAATATATATTTACATATATAATAATATTCTTTCTGAAAAGTTGAACACAATTCATTATATAATAAACATGATTTACGAGAATGAATCGAATTTTTTTTGAAATTTCTGGTTTAATATTAATTTGCACTAAATACATATGATTATCATTCATTTTTACATCCTTGAAAATCTCTTTTACTTAATTCGATGCTAAAAAACTGAATAAAATTATTATCTGATAATTTTTCTTAGTGTTTTATGTAAAAATTATATGTATAATTCTCCACATTTTTATATTTCGTTGAATGGGAACTTATAATTATATTAACTTTGATAAAATTTCAAATCAAGTATAAATGCCAAACTTTGAAAGAATTAGATACCACATTTTTTATTTCTCGAAAAAAGTTATATGTTTTTATAAGCGTTGAGATCACCTTGAATTTGTGAAACCAAATTGTTATAAATATTGGTTACTTGATCACTATTAAGAAGAAAGGCCTCCATTTCTGGATGTGGACGTATAAGAGCCGGCACAACAGGTGCAAGAATTGCAGATATACCTACGCGGCGGCATTGAACATGAAATCCATCAAAATCTTTTGTGATTTTGACAACAGTGCCAGCATAAGATACTGTTCTTGCCATGTTTAATCTATCAAACTGAATCACGTTAAATAGTTGTTTGCTGGATTTCGACCATTTATTGAGTCTGAAGAAAAGACGAACTTTATCAGCATCGATTTGGAAAGTACTGGCAACTTCATCGGCGATTGATTCTAAGTTATTTGTTGAGTAATCTTTTTCGTTATTTACTTTTTTAACATTTGCAGGCATTAGAGGAATCGCTGTATTCTCTTCTGGAAGGTGGGGTCCAAATGACTTAGGATGCCAATTTTCTTCTGGAAGATCGGGTCCAAATGAAAAACCTGTTTTTTCTTTTGGAAGATAGTCATCAAATGAAGAAGTTTGAGGAACTTTCTTTTTCGGACGATTTTCTTCTGGAAGGTGAGGTCCAAATGAAAATCGAGGAGCTTTCTTTCTCTGATTAATTCCATTAATATGGAGGCCTCTGCCTTTGCATTTTGCAAAAGGTAAGAGGGAAAGAATTAAAAACATCTAAAAGAAACTTGAATAAATAAACTATTGAAAAATAAGGCATTTGACAGCGGATAGTGTCAAAAATCAGATTGTCTAAAATCAAATCTGAAAATCATGTTATATACTAATTGTATAATCATATTCCCAAAATTTTCAAAATTTTTGTAAAATTTCATTCAATTTTGAAAATAAGGTTTTGATTTTTGCATATATTAGGCCAACAGTCACCTCTAGCAATTAAATAAAAAATTTGATCCAATAACGATTATGGTGTATTAGCGTCATAGATGATCTAGTTGCAATTTATGTTGGTGATATCAAATATAATATATATGTCTCTATGTATCCTCAAGGTGAGGAAACTTTATATATGAAAATGAGTATAATAAAAAATTTGAAGATTTTTTTTATTTATTTAAAACAACAACATCTATAATTTGCATAATATTGGATTCATCCTATCCCAAACAATTCCGTATTCTGGTTTAATGTGTCGAACCATTAATTCTGCATTTTTCAGGAATTGAGTTTTCAAATTTTTCTTGGCCCCAGCCCAAGATATAAACTCACTAAATCTCTGTTCAAATTTAACGCAGTTACCTGCAATTCCTGCTGGCGGGTTCTTGAGATTATCTGCAACAATACAAGGAGGCAGTTTTGAATCATCACCAGATAAGAGAACGTTATAATCACGATCGCTGTTAAACCCACCACCAATGAATCCATTTTTAATTCCAAGATCTGCACAAGCATTTAGTTGACAAAAAGATTGACCGAGAGCATCATCTGGATTCAGTTCTATTTCAAATGTATGATTCCAGAATTTATCGAGATCAATGATATTTCGGACGGTCTCTCTAGAAAGTAGAACTCCGGATGAAATTTGAAGTTCTTGGAAGAAATAGCGAGGTTCAACGCATGAACCTTTGAACATTATCGAATTTGGATCGTATGAAAGAAGGACTTCGTCTGTAATAAACTTTTCGAAGTTATCATGGTTAATATAAGCAGCATCACCAATCAAAAATAGCCAATTGCTGAGAGAACGCTCCATATATAACTTTAGTATATGGTATAACTGCCAAGCTCTTGGGTCCGACATAAAATGAGGTGGATTTTGAACGACAATAGTTGATAAATCAAAACTTGGACTAGACCATTTGACTAATGAGTATAATTCAACACCATCAATCCTTGGGTTTTGACGTAATTTTGATATCCATTGCTTATATACGTATTCATGATAAACTTTCTCTTCGTATTCTTCATCGAAAATAGCAATGTACACTGAAGATTCGTCATTTACTGACCTTGGTGGCTTTGGATTTGATTTAACTGATGAAATTTTGTTTTTTAATTTAAAAGGATCATCAAAGTCCATTTCTGTTTTATTATTTCTGAAGAGGATGAATATAGTCACCATAAAAAAGGATCCTATAACAATATTTAAGAGAATCCTATGACTTCGTTTTCTAAAAAAATCATTTGATGGCTTACTTTTCTTCATAATGGAACATTAATAGACTTTATCGATTTCTCACATATAGAGAATTAGTCTATTTGCAGTACAAAGAAAATATTCTCATAAATTTAATAAATAATAATACAAACAATATTTAATTAAACATAATCTTAAGCAATATTACAATACGGTATGTAGTGGAAAATTGGATTAATGTAAATGTCATCTCCAATATAATCCTCAAATTTATCCAATTCATCTGTTTCTTTATCAGCGCCATTCTCATCAAAGAAAGGCCAAATAAATGGCCGTGCCTTTGCAGTGCTTAATGAATGATCTTTTGTTCCAGCAGAGAAATGGATTGAAGCTGTTCCTTCTGGTAAAGGAGAATTTATTTCTTTATCGGAACATATCCAGTTGTGAAAGTGTTGTTTACTCCAACTGGTCATTTTAACGCCTTCAACAATTGGAGGACTTTCGTAAGCATCGGTCATTGCGACGGCTTTGATGTGAGGAATCACCCACATATGGAATCTACGTATCATAGCTATTGTGCACTCACCACTTAGTGAATGACAAAGAATAAAAACACGTTTTGGATCACTTGGAATTATTAAATCTTCAAATACAGCAAGTGTGTGTCTAATCATACCAAGATTAGTTCTATATCTTGTCATGAATATATCGGAACGTGGGTCATTTGGATTTAATACAATTACTTCCATTCCTCGCTTTTGAGCTTCGATAATATCTGGTAAGACTGATCCTGCATTAATTCCAGAATATGCGCAAACACCTACTGACCATACGCCAGCTCTTACTCTTCCAGTGCCTTGAATAATAACTAATAATTTTTCTGGTGAATTAAATGCGTTAGAAGTATGATATATAGGAGCTCCATTCTCTGGATGACATTTCTCAATTAATCCTAGCTTTTTAATTCTATTGACTACTAAATTGTGTAACCAATCGCTGAATTTTCCATTGTTTTTAAATCCCTTTTGAGGTCCTTTTCCATTAGAATCAACAAACATTCCATTATCATCAAAATGAAATGTTGTTTTAGTACCAGTATCATACCATTCCTCTGAATTCATTCCCAAAAAAAATAAAATGTTTTACGTTTTCTAAATCTGGGAATATAGAAAGTTTGCACACGAATTTGCACCTCCAATATAAAATATACAAATTAAAGTCCCATTTATCTATAGAAATAGAACTACATTCTATACCTATAAGTATATAAAGTGAAATCAATAGCCGAGAATACTTATCAAATAATTTCAGTGAAGATAAATGGTTTTATACATTGCAAATATGCTCATTATCTAGTTATGGCAGTGTGTGAACATTATACTTTAGAGCTTCCTTATAGTGTATATCAGATTTCAAGTTACAAACGCTCAAAACTCGCAAAAAAATAGTTTACATGATTTCAAGATTCATTGAAGTTATAAGGATGATAATATAAGTTCCAACAAATATCAATTGCTTCATAATGATGTTCCAAAATCTCTATGTTGTTTTAAATAAAAATTCAAATAAATATTTAGTTATTTTTATATCAAAAATATTCAAATAAATATAAATAAAATAAAAAACTTATTGAGTCATTGAAAACAGTCTAAGTTTGTTCATGAAGAACAGCAATGCATTATACAAGAACGGTGGTGCCTCTCTAACAGTCTTCTGCACATCCTCACTTGCGTTATCGAAGAACATTGGTAGCAAAAGTTGGTGAATCTTTGCTTCTTTCACTGCTTTTTGAGAAACAGTGTCACCTAATTCCATGTTTTCGACTTCCGCAATGTGATCAGCCTTTACAATGATTACATGGCTCTCCTTGATGTTCTTCTCATCATCGTCTTCGTTTGGTTCTTCCTCGTAATTCGTCTTTTCCCTGAAAAGTAACATCGCTCTGTCACTTTGTATTTCGCTGTTGAATTTCGAACATCTGATCGCAAATCCAACTGCGACATCAGCGATACCTGTGTGGAGAACTTCTTCCACGTTCGCGTTCTTCGGCTCTATGCCTTCAATGGCCTCGGGAGCTTCGAGATTGATGCCGCGTTCGAGAAGGAAATTCATGGCTGCAACAGGTGTCAAATTTTCAAATTTGAATGGAGATTCCATGGAAACGAGTCCATCGCCGTTGATAACTAACGCGAGCTGAAGAACAGGTGTTTGGATGTAAATTTCAACGGATGTTGGTGATTGACTGGAAATTTCCCAGAATTGGAATGGAAAATGCCTGTAACGAGGTACAGCAAGTCCGAATGTTCCAATGAGATTGGAACTAAACAAAACATCGTTGTCTTCGATCGAACATTTTGTAATTGGAGATGCATCTGGTTTTCCGTCTTTTATCATGACAATTGTAGCATCCTGGCAGTATTCGCTGAGAGATGCTTCGTCAAGAGCCATACGGAAGTTAAGAGGTGGCTGCGGAGCGTTGGCGTTTTTGAGAGGATATGCGATCTTTACAAGTGAAGAACTGTGAGGTGGCTGACGAATAGTAATGGTTCCTATGTGCTTTGGAGGAGCAGGGAGTTGTAAGAAGTCGCAGTGAAGAAGGCGATCGATGAAAAGATATTTTTCATCAAATGGCTTCTCTTTGTTACGAATTCCACGAATGGCAACAGATGCCATAGCGACTGGCTTTGGAATTTCAACTGTAACGCCTTGGCAAACTGTTACATCTTTAATTCTTGGATTCTTTGAAAGATTTACCCACATACCATATGTAATATCATCGGATCCACCATTGATTTGTACATCACCTTTGGCACCAGAGAATTTATCGCTGAATGCAAGGTGATTTACTGTAATGTTTTCGATTTTTTGATTGATTAATTGTTGTAATGTATCAATTTGTCTGTTGCATCTTGTATATAAAGGAACTCTGTTGGCAAGCTGCGCTTTCTCTGATCTTTCACGTAATTGATTTTCGATAACTTTTGCTAAATGAATGTGCTCGAAAAGCTGATTAATATCAGTTTCATTCACTTCTGATAACTGTGATATGAATGTATTGACATCAGCCTCAGAACGAACATCAATTGCATGACTACATTGACTGAAAAGTTCCCAGTCTTCTGTTTTTTCAAAATTAGCAACAATCTTTTGTATTTTCTCTTCCTTTTGAAGTCTGAAGTTCTTAATATATTCCTTTTCTTCTTCTAATCTTTGTTGCTGCTCAGCTCTCTTTCTGGACTCTTCTTCCTTTTCTTGCTGAGCTTTTTTAGCGGCTTCAAGTTTTTCTTGTTCAAGACGCTCTTGTTCGGCCTTTTCACGCTTTAGTCTTGCAAGTTCTTTCTTCGATAATTTCTTCTTCTTTGGTTTTTCGCTTTTCTTGCTAGATTTTGAGGTTGCTGGTGGCTCGCCTTCAGCTGGGGGTTCAGCTGGTGGAGCTTCAGTCTCTTCCTTTTTCTCTGGTTCACTCATTTTTTGTTTGATAAAAAATAACGAATTTCTTGATTTTTATCGCCAAAAATGTTATTTGTCTGATTTTAACCAATTTTTTATGTAAATACACAATAATACAAATTATTTATCAAGATTTTTAAATAATACAAGATATCAAGATTTCAAGAAATGTTTGTTCATTAATTAAATTTTCTTTAGTTGTTCGCATATACATTAATATTTATGAATAATCTATTTGGCAGTCTTGGTTATGATTAAATTTCGCTCTAGCTGCATCTGTGCGTATAAATTCAAATTTATTTTTATTACTTGTCACCATCGAAATTTGGGTAACCTTTACATGAGTTTTTGAAACTGAGGATTAGATCCCGAATTACTCTTTGCATATTTATCAGGATTAATAGAGATAAAATATTTAACAGCTTCAAGATGACCATTTTGTGATGCATAATTGAGTGGAGAATATCCATTATATATTGTATCTTTTTTAGCACCAGTAGAGATAAGAAGATGAACAATTTAAATATGACATGTTATGAACTCTAAAATGGAGTGGAGTATAGTTCCATGCTCTACGACGCATTTTAAAATGAATTATTTTCCATAAAACTTATTTTGTAAGCTCGAAAAAAGTATCAGAACCTTTTAAAATATGTATTCACACCTTTTATCAGCTTAAATCTTCTCAGAAAAAGTGTGAAACATATTTTGAATAAGGTAGGTTAAAATATTGGAAACAGAAGCTACGTATTGATTCAGGATAAACGGAGTTGTGCGCTTGTCAATATAATGAGTACATCCAAGCACATAATATCACATATGGATTATTTGTTGTTTGACAGTTATTAGAAAGAATTATTCGATAACTCCAGCCAAAAGCTTTAATTCCTCATATTGTGGTATTAATTCTGCCAATTTCGATTTCTGTAGTGATTCATCATCAATCAAAACTTTCAATTCTGAATTAGATTGTTCAATTGATTTTGTAAGTTCTGTAATTTGTTCTAAATAAAGATTGTACTCATCATTTGCAGAATCATATTCTTCTTGGATGATATCTAGTTCTTCTTTGGCTGCTTTTGTTTTTTGAATCGCTTTTTCAAGCAAAGGTTGGAAAATATTAAGTAGTGTGATGTTACTTGCTTTTTCATCGGTAAATTTTGAATCAGAACTGTTTGATTTTTCCTTTAAATACGCTTTCTTTCTGATTATATCCCAAAGAGGTTGATTTACAGCTTGAGATGTTATAAGTGCCCTACATTCACAGCACTTATTGCTATAATTTTCTTTATTTTTCTCAAAGCAAGATTTGCAAATTGTATGACCGCATGGAAATAGAGTTATTGGCATTCTTTCAGGTAAATCCATAATTTCACAGCATATGGGACATAGAACTGAGTCAGGTAAGTCTTTTGTTGGATCATTTTCAAGTGATTCTGGTAAAAATTGGGAAGCTGCTTGACGTGCACGTTCTTGCATCAGAAACAGCATTTCTTTTGCTTTATTCTTTGCTTGGATTGCTTCTAATTTCTTTTTATTGTTATAACTCATATTATTTCATATCACATGTCAAAATAATTGTTCATATTCATGCTCTCAAAATGATTTAGGAAGCTGTCTTTTTATGTGATTTACTGAAATTAGTCCTTTATTTTGTTTTTATTTATATATTTATTGAAATCAAATTTTAATTCAAGGTATTTTCGGCATTAATTGATCATCCTACTATTCATTAGATATAAATTAACTCGTAATGATATGAAAACTTCATAAATTTGCTCTGAATAATGAAAATCAAGAAATTTATTAAACAAAAAGATAAATAAACAATTTACTATACAAAAATTTGATATAATAATAAAAATTATGATGATTAATGCTTCCTATTTGCGTTAATTTGTTTGATGATATCAATAGCGTTCATTCCTGGGCTAAATGATATATCAAAAGCAGGTTTCTTAGTTGGTTCTACCTCAAAACCATCATCGCTCTCTAAATCTGAAGATATCTCCAATTCAAACTTAGATAATGGAGCTTCTAAAGGATTTTTACACTGGAAAACCAAAGTTGTTCCATTATCCTTGCAGGAATCAGAAACAATTGAAGATGGATCGGTTTGTATTAATTGGCCATTTTCTGTCAAATAAAAAACGACCATTTCAACATTATCTTCCAAATTCAAAATTTTTCGACTTTCTACAATCAGGTCATCGAAAGTTGTAATTGATGCATTAATTAGCATCTTCTTCATAAAAGTAAATGGAGATGATAATCTTGGAGAGAAGAAATAAGACAAAAATAGGGTTTTGTACTCTATTTCTTCATTGTCTTTCACAAATTCAACGAAAAATGTCTTTTCTTTGAGAGAATCGGCCGTATCATCTGATCTTGTAATTAAACTATTAATTCTACCTGTTTCTTCGTTGATACTCCATACTCTGATCTCATATGGTTTCATGTTTACTGCTGTGGCCACTTCATCAATAAATTCGTCGATTGTTATCAAATAAGGTTTGACTTTCATCAAAATAGCGTTTTCAGTGTTATGTAGATCTATTTGATGATAGCTTTTCGCGTTCTGTTTCAATGAAGACTCACTTATTAAATAATATTCTTTGTCTTCAAATGAAAAATGAGGATTATGCTGCGGAGAACTAATTGGTGATTCATGCTTTATCACATGGTCTGGGATTTCATCGTTGGAAATTGGATAAAAAAGTTCATTAAAAGAATCTTTTCGAATGTAGATCAAAACGTAAGCAGAATATGGTTTCTCCTTTGATGGAGTGATCACGCTCATATACGATAAGGAAGTTGAATACCATGGTCCTCCAAAATTATCTTTTACGGCCATTTCTTCAGTTGATCGGGTAACGGCTGTATCGTTAAATTTGTACCATTCATCGGCTATTTTTAGGTACGAATAATAATGTCCGGCATAAGAAGATCCAGAATGAACTAAAACTCCGTATAATTGGTAATTTGTTTCCTCCTTTGGGTCACAGTTCTCTACCATGTACTGTTTGAGGTCTATTTCGGTTTCAAATTCAAATTTTGAGTTGTATTTGTGAGTTCCTCTTGAATCTGATATAAATCTGTTAAGAAGAAGGCAGAAAACCTTCGGAAGATGCTTAAACTTTGTACAATACTTCGCATCTTGCTTTCCATGGATCTCTGTATCATATTGACTTTCTCCAACCAAATCTTCTGCCTGTGTGTATAGATTGAAGGATTCTCTAAGGGATGGGATATTTTGTACTGTCATTTGGAGGTCATAAAAAGTGTTATCAGTCGATGATTTGAAATCAATTTTTGTACAATCGAAAATTGAAGTTGAAATACCTTTAAAAAGATCAGCAATAGCATTTTGAAACTTTGTTCCTTTCAATTTTGCTTCTAAAACATCTAACAACTTAGTTGCAAACTCTTCAATATCATGTTGTTCCATGATTTCAAATTCTGACCATCCGAGAGCCCTTGTTAGGTCTTTTGTAGATGCTGGAGATGTTCCAAGTTGAAGAGAAGCGAAGAGTTTTTGTAAACTAAAGGGAATTGATTTTTCCCTTGGTTTTACATCAGATGTATCAATATGATATATAAGAGATCGAAAGGCTGGTATGTGAAATAAGGCTTGCAAGTAGCTATTCATATAACAAGTATTGCCTTGATTTATAATTCCGTTGAAACCTGTTTTTGCTGGGGTTGTGGATGAGCTATCAGACACATATATTGGTGAGTTCTGTATTTTCTTTGGTGTTTCGCGTTTTGGAGTATCAGGAAAATCATTATCTTCAAAAGGTTTTGGAAAGCCTTCAAATGACTCATTTTCATCTTTTATGCTTTCTTTGATTTGAAACCCTTGTTTGTTTATTGTATTTTTTGATATATCAGTATTTGATTTTTGTATTTTTTCTTTTTGAGGAAGTGGTGATGGTATTTTTACTTGTTGTTCTGTTTCTTTTGCTTTGTAAGGTAATTTGAGTTGAATTTCTTTGATACGTTTTTCAAAATCAGAATTTTTGGGTTCATTTACAGATTTGGTTGGTTTACTTGGAGAATTAGCTGTTTGTATCTCGTTTTTATTGACTTTTTTGCTTAATGGAGACATGCGTACTGGAGGTTGGACAATTTTTGCGAAAGCAGAATTATTTTTAGAATTTCTGATCTTGGAAGTAGTAAATTGGAATAAAATCTTCAGATTATTTTTATATGTCATCTCATCAACCGTTTCAATTGAGATCGATGTATCAAACGTATAAAATTCTTGGTTATTTTCGAACATTATCTGTCTAAATCGAGATGTTGTTTCATCTTTATTTGTTTGGTCGATGATTTCTATTTTAATTCCGACTTTTGATGGTGGTCCCTTCAAAAGTTTGAATTTAAAAACAAGATTGTTGCTTTTATGTTTATTAAACTCGCAGTAGAACTGGGATTTATCAACATCGAAGACTTTAAAAGGTGTTGTGGTGACTAAATCCCAGTCATTGACATTCCAGAGAGTTTTATCTTTCATGTTTTCGAAAGAAATATTAGAGAATGATAAATTAGACCATCCAGTGCCGGTATCAGAGTCGCTATCTGAATTGAACATAAATTCTCAAGATATGAATTCGAAAACTTTTTATATAAAAGTGACAAAAAAATTGTGAATTTATCCTTCATCGCTTTTTTTCTTCGCGAAAAATGAACTTTTTGATTTCGAAATTTTCGAAAATTTTAATATGATAGATATGAGTTATTTTACGTATCCTAATAGATGGCAAGTTTATTTTTGAGTTTTAATCAAGAATGAAAAATTGCAAAAAATATAAACATTAAAAATCTCTTTATCTCCTTCATCGAACAAACTATTTTTTTGTCCATCTATCATACTGTTATTTGTATATTCTATGTAATTGTTTTTCTACCTGTAATGATTACATGGATTTCATTCTTTTGAAAGACATCTTTTTATTGCATTTCCTGGAACTTCAAAATAATAATGCAATGGAGAAATATATATATAAATGTGTCAATGAGAAATATTTAATTAACTTTAATATTAATTAATTCTTGTCATCGAAGTAGTTTTTTGTATACTGGAAGTTTTCAAGACTTCAATATCATAGAAATAAAAACTTTAGTATATACTCTACTAATATATATTTCAATATCATTAATATCTTTACTAAAAATGAAGTGATGAGAAATACTCGATATTGCATAACATCAATTTATGGTAACTTTAAATGAAGAACAAACAATATTCATATGAAAAATAGATTGGAAATAAGAATATTGTTAATTTTAATATAATTATCCAATCAGATTAGATTATGTTATTTGGCTCCAATAGATTTTAGATAATTCCTGACATTACTATTTGCATATGAGAGTGCAGTATCTCCATATTTATTCTTTGCATCTTTATCAGCTCCAACTGAGATAAGATATTTAACAACTGAAAGATTATTATACCATGATGCATACATGAGTGGAGTTCTTCCATATTTATTCTTTGCTTCTTTATCACAGCCACATTCAATGAGTGATTTGACAAGTTTAAGATTTCCTTTTTGGCTTGCAAAATGAAGTACATTCATTTCATCCCATTTTGTCTTTTTTAACCAAAGTCCTTCTTCACAAGCCTTTGAAATCATTTCGTGATTATCTTCAGAAGAAAGTTCTTCAAAGAATTTGTAAACACTATCAAAATCTTTTGTTTTCTTAAGTGATGAGATTTTGGTTAAAAATTCTTCAGAATAGTTGTGAGATTCATTAGTTTGAGTGACTGTAGTTTCTTTGGAAACATTTTGTATTTGATTTTGTAATGTTTTTATTTCTGTTTGAGGTTTTTTGATTTCTTCTGTAGAATCACCCATGTGTTTGTCGTTTTCTTTGAGAAAATCAATGATTCCATCAAATATATGGAATTTCATGTACTTTTTGACGAAGGTAAGAATTGAAATGACTTCTTCAATATTTTCGATAGTAACATTTGCTTTTCGTGTACTGATATATAATTCTTTGGAACTAAGAGTTGGTGAAGACTGTTTGAGAAGAGTAATGTACTGATCAGCTGTCAAACGTGAATATTTCATGATTGTTTTGATAGCCTCCATATCGAATGTATCAAAAAAGTTTTCGTTTTCAATATAATCACTGATATGAGCAGCAATGTATTCGAAATTCAGATTCATCCACTGATTCGATTTTTGAAATATCGTAACTTTACAAAAAATCTGAAAAAATTAAAATCGAAAATTAGACTGAAAATGCTCTCATTGTTATATGTTTATGAAAATATATCAATGAAATTTCATTTCAAAATGTATTTTGATAACAACACTTGCAAATTTAGAATTGTGGGCTGCAAAGCGCTGGTGTAGAATTAGAATTTTCAAACATCCGATGTCACTTAAAAAATGTCCAATATTGGGTGAAATTCACAAGTTTATCTCATATTTTGGGCACTTTCTAATGGGAATGAAAGATAAAATGTACCCCAAAACATTTCATTCTCATCCCAAGTAGGAGAAACTCTGTCTAAAAAAAACATTCAGAATTAGTTTCTCCTACTATAAATAGGAGTTGGAAGTGGCATATGACTGTGCTAATTAGTACATCCAAACCATCACTCGCTCTTAGAAAGTACCAATTCTTTAGATTAATTTCACCTAATTATCTCTAAGAATTGGCAGCATTCATCATTCATGACATCTTAATATATGACTCCTATGAAACAATATTGGGCATTGATCATGATGTATATGCAGTTTGGAAAAAACTTGGCATTTATCCTTCATTAAACATGATCTACTCAACCTTGCAGTTTAGAAGATAGATTTCTTCTGCTATAGTATACTGATATCATAAGAAGATCACATAAATGGTAAGTGCAACATTAAAAAAAAGTATAAAATAAACAAATGAATAACAATTTTACAAACAAGTTAAATTTCAATTGGAATGAAATTATAAATATGCTGAAATTATATTAATAATTTTTGTCATCAAATGATACTTTTCTGGGTTAGACTCAAACTGTTTCGCCAAAGTTTTCGCATGATCTAGAGGATACATTCCGTTATATATAGTATGTAAATCGACTGGATGATACTTAGATTCTGACAGAAGTAGAGAAACAATATCAGGTTCTTTATTAAGTAAAGCTACTAAGAAAGCTGATCTGATTCCTTCATTTCTCTGGACAATACCATCATTTGGATCTGCACCTTTCTTAAGAAGCATTCTGATGATTTCTATTTCTTTGCTTTCTACTGCTCGAACTAATGCAGTTTTACCAAGATCATCTTTAAGATCAATAGAGGCTCCGATGTCGAGAAGCTCTTTTACTGTCTTTTCCTTATGTGAAGAAATCGCTGCCATCAAGGCGGTAGTGTCACCTTTACCAACAGAATCAATTGAAACTTTCATCTTTTGAAGAATAAATTTTACGACTTCGGTGTGTCCTTTTTGTGCGGCTAATTGTAAGGCTTTCTGGCCATCATTAGTGACAACAAAATCTTTCATGCGCATCTCTTTATAGACAGCTGTATCTTCGAATCTCTTGAAAAAGAGTTGAATGAATTTTGTGTCACTTTTGATAACACATTCATAAAGTAATTTCATAACATCTGAAAGATCTGGATTCCGCCAGTGATCTAATACTATTGAAAGTGTTGTTGCTTGACCTGCATTAGCAGCTATGCTTGCTGCGGTGTGTCCATGCTTTTCCTTGAGATTCATGTCAATGCCATCAATTGTAATTAGTTTTTCTAAAACTGATACTAAATTATTTTTGGCGGCAAGAATAAGAGGTGTGAATCCATCCCTGTCTTGGAAATTAATTGGATATTCTGGGTCCAGGACATCTTTAATTGCTTCGTTCTGCATCTTTTTGCTGAAATTGGAAAGAGGTGTTGGAAATTTTGTTGAAATTTGTGGGATTTGTTGGATTTTGGAGATTTTTTGTGGAATTTCGCTGCGTGAAACGTTTTGTTTAACAGGAATATTATCGGAAACAATTGTTGAAGCTGTGGATGAAACTTTGGATTCAGCTGATTTGAGATCGGGCTTTAATCTTTTATCAATAACATGAAATTTGAACATCGAGTAATCCAAGCCAAAGATCTTGTAGAGTTCTTCGGTGTCAGCAACTATTTGGTGATTGCGAGCATTATTAGTATTGTAATTGGTGTCTTTCATGTATTTCAAAATCAAATTCAAGTACGGATAGTTCTTTTTTTGGGATAAGAATGAAAATATGGTGTTTTCTTGGAAACTACCATTAGACAATTTAACTTTAAGACGTGAAAATAAATCAATACCGGATTCCAAAATGGCAATTATGTTTTGTTCGTTATAATCTACTGAAACACTTGCAAATAATGAATTAAAGCCATTGGTTGGATCTAAACCTATAACCCTGTTTTGATTATAAAGCAAAAATTCCTTAATAAAAATTGTTCGTTCTGGAATTTCACAAATTATATTCAGAAAAGGCTTCTCTTCGAACTTTTCGATGATTATGCCTGAAACAGAAGATAGATTAAGCAAATTTTTGAATTTAACATAGTCATTAATTTTGACGTATTTGATTAAATCATTTGTCACTTCTTTTGTGATTGATTGATTTTTTTTGTAGTTGTTTTGTCTTCTTCGTCGAGAATTCTGGTCATTCTGATTATTTTTTGAGGAAAACGATTTAATAATTTTGTCACCCAAAATTTCATCATAATTTTCAACAATATATTGCATCACTGACTTATTATTATCATCAAAGACGATAATATCGTTTGTAACTTCTATCAATTTTTCTGTCATTATTTTCAAATAATTTTCTTTATCTTTTTCGTTTTGAAAGATAAACATTGCTGTGTAATGGAGACTCCTTCGATTGTTCTCATGTATTATGTCCTTTGTATCGACCTCTTGGTTGATAAAATCAACAATTTCTGTGGAAGCTCCAATGACTGCGCACAAAAAAATGTTTTTGTCAGCAAAAATGTCTTCAATGGAAAAGTCTTCTTCATCGTCGAAGTCAGAGTTGTTCTCACGATCCTTGAGAGCATAAAATAATACTTTAAATGTGTCAAAACATCCGTAAATGGCCGCACAACATAAAGCGTCGATTAAAGTATTATGGTCTAATGATTTTGAGGTTTCTGTAAATTTTTCTGTGATTGTTTCTCTGTTTATCGATGCTGCAAAGCAGATCGGATGTAAATTTGATAGTTTTTCTTCGGAATCAAAATCGATTAAATCTAAGGATTCGTCAATAATTTGGAAATAGATTTCGCCGGGTCGAATGTTATCTTCTATTGTAAAATATCTGATATCTTCTTCTTTAAGTAAATCTTCTTTTTTGTTTTGTAAAATTTTCGATCTTTTAAGAAAATCTGTACATTTTTGGTTCAAAAGTTCTACAAATGATACGCTTCGTGATGTGCTCGTTTTATGTTTTTTTGACTGTTCAACGGATCGATCGATGAAATAAAGAAGTTTTTCTGCTTTGATTTCTTTACAGATCTGCTTGATTTCGTCAACATCTTTGTTTCCGGCATCTATCTTTTGTCCTTCCAATAATTTCAATAAATTTTCGAAAATTTTTTGTTCAAATTTTTTGTAATTAGGCATAATACTTGCTATATCGATGTTATATGTGGAATTTTCTGTAAATTTGTGCTTGTCACGATCTTTGATTAATGAAAAAAAGTTGTCTGATGCTAAAGAAAGTAATAATGAATTAGTTTGTAGCTTTTTCTCATCATATATGATAATACTATCATAAAAGACGGGTGTAGTCATAGGAGGAGTAAAATAAATGGTATAAGCATAAGACATGAATAATGAGGAGAAAAAAAAAAAAAGAATAAGACAGTGTTCAAATAAAAATTTGGGGAGTTGTCGGAATTTTTTATTTAATAGTATGTTGTTTAGAAATGTATCAATTATAGCTATCCGAAATTTTCAATGATTTATGAGAAAATTTGTCATGTTTTCTCACAATTTTTTGGACTAATTTGTTTGCCAAAAACGTGCCTAGAAAGCAAAATTATCCAACGAGGGCACAAAATTTGTAATTACTCTCTGATTTGCATCTAGATCAGGAGACAATTATCTTGTTTTGTCACTCAAAATTAAAAAAAAATTAAAATTAATTTATATGTTTCATGATGTGTACTATATATTTGGTTGAAAATCAAGTTATAACCAAAATATTGACATGGATTTTCATTTCAACATCAAAAATTTATCAAAATTTTGAATCGAAAACTTATTTGGGGCCCAAAAACTGCTTTAACATTTTGTGTTGTACCTGTAATAAGTTTTATTTTTCAATAAATTTAAAGAGGCGTGGATATTCAAATAAATTTTTCAAACAAAATTTTGTATAAATCAATCTCACTTTGTAAATATACTTCTGCTGCAGTTCTATGTGATTGATAAGCAATAATTTTGTGTCGAAAATTATTGAAAGAATTTTCTGAATTTTTTTGATCAAAAGCCGTTGGAATTTGTTTGACACTTTCTCAACGGCTTTATTTAATACTGTCTTATATTATTACTTCACTTCATGTGAACTGTTTGACATGAGTAATGTCATAAAACATACTTAATTTCACATTTAGATTTCAAAAAAAAAATCCTTGGGTTTTAAATAAATGTTGATTGAAGCCATCTTGTCTACACTGAGAAGCACTATTTGTTGTCAAATTTACATAATGATATTTACGAATATCAAATTTAAAATAAAAAAAACTTTTTTTACATAGTACTAACATAATATTTACAAACAAAACAAATATATAAAAGGTATTGTTATTTTTTGAGGATTTTCTCAACTTTGACTCTTGATGCTGTTGTATTTCTTCTTTTCTTTGGTTTTTCGCCAAAAACAGAGCCTCTCATTACGAATCTGAATGATCTATCTTCTTCTGTTTGTGTCCTTCTTCTCACTCTTGGTTCTCTTTCGCTTGCATTGAAATCAAATGATTCCGAATGAGAAGATCTTCCAGAAACAGGTCGAACACCGAGAATTATGTCTGTTTTAGGGAGAAGAAGAGAAGGACGTGATAATTCTGAGCTTTTTTCCGACCTATTCGTTCGAGTTCTTATTGGATCTTTTTTGGTTTTTACAACTCCAGAAAGAGATCTTTTTCTAGTTGTGGTTTCTGGTGCAGACAATGATTCCTTTCTTGGTTTTCTGCATTCAGATGACCTCCTTTGTGTTGGTTCTCGTGGTTTAAAGTCTTTTTGAGAAGAAAAAGAACTCGATGGAGGAGTTATTATTTGTATTGGAAGGAATTCGGCAGAATCATCATTTAAACTATGAACTCCTGCACTTGCAAGAGAAGTAAATGATTTTTCTGATGTTGTGGCTGATTTTGCTGAAATTGCAGAAATTTCACTAAATTCTTCTGTTTTTAGGGCTTCATTTTCTTTATTTAGTGCTATTTCTGAAATTTGCTGCAAGCTTTTCGCTGATTCATTGATTTGCGAAGAAATTTTCTGATTTTCAGAAATAACTTGTGAATTTTCAAAATTACTCTTCTGCGAGGTTTCAATAGTCTCATTATTATTTAATGACCTTGTTTTTATGTCAAAAGAATGTTCTGGAAATTCTGAAATATGAGATGTTGAATTTTCTGTGATTTCTTGATTACTAATGTCATAACTATGATATGTACTTGGTTGGTCTGATATTAATTGTTCTGAATTTGATTTTTCTGGTAAAATTATTTCAGAATTTTCAGGTTTATAAGGACTTTCGAACTGTAAAGGCTCACTATCATATTCCTCTTCTTCTTTAAGTTGTGATTCTTGAGTTTCTGATATCTCTCTTTGTTTAATTTTAAATTCAGGAATAATTTTAATTTCAAAATCATCTTTTGCTGTTATTTTACGATGATTCTTGATTATTTCCTTCAATGGATCATTTCTTTTCATCTTATTTCTCAAAATTTCTTTAAGAATCAAAATAATTTTCTTTGCATTTGAAATAAACCTCGATCTTGCTTTATTTCTTGATTCAGACAACTGCTGTATACCACTGATCTTATCGCATTCAGTTTTATACATCAACTCAAAGTTATTCTGCTGATCCAGCATTGTTGAGTAAATCTGGTAAAGATCATTATAAACTCCTTCGACAGGAACTATTTGTCTATTCAAAGCATCAATTTCTATATCCTTATGAAGCGATTTTTCAATGATTTGTTCTTTTTTGGCTTGTAATGCTGCTAATGAAATTTGATTTGACGATTGCAGCTGAGTTAATTGGAAATTTGTCATGTTTCCTATATGTCCTTGTCTTCTTTTGAGTATTTCTTGGAGTTCTTGGTACATTTTCGATATATTCGCTTTTAAATCATCAACATCTTTTTTATGGTCTTCTGTAATGATATTTATGAGGTCATTTAGCTTTATTGTGGTTCTTTTGAACTCTTTTTCAATGGATTTGATACTCGCAAACCGAATTTTTTTGTAATTATTGATAAATCTGTCAGAAGACATTTTTTCTTGCTTAACTGATGTATTTGTCAACTTCCTTTCCTGCTTAAGTTGTTCAGATCTTATTTCGTTCAGTTCTTTCTTCAATGTTTCCATCATTGACTGATGGGTTGACGAAATTTGACTTAATTCGTGGTTAACAATGAAAAGTTCGTCTTCGTATTGGGAATTAAGCTTCTTATATTCTGCATCTTGCTGTAAAGATATCTTTTTCATCTCAGATTCGAATTTTTCTGGATTATGAAATTGTTCAATTTCTTTTTTTAGGGTTTCTATTGAATCTACAAGCTCAATGTTCCTTCTGATCCAATTATGTTCAATTATCTCCTTCTTTCTGGCATCTTGAACGATTTGAAAACTGTTTTTTGCTGTAAAAATCTTCAAAGTTTGTTCTGCTTTCTCCATTTCACGAACAAACGTATCTCTGCTCTGTATTGTATTGTTGAGTTGTGTAATTGCGATATTAGTTTCATTTTCGAGTTGATTTGCAACAGATTTTCTGATTTCTAAACGAGAAGCCATATCATCTCTCATTAATTTAAGGCGTATATACTCTGGTGATTCTTCTTCATTTACCAACTGTCGAAGTTTAGCAAGAACTTCTGTTTCCATTTCTTGTAATTGACGAGAATTCTGAGCTTGTTTGAAAAGAAAGTTGCCCCATTCAGCTGTATCTTTCGTGTCTACTTTAAATATTGTATCTTGTAGTGTTTTAACACGTTGAAACCAACTATCAACGTCTTCGCAGTTTTTGTACATAGTATATGAGGATTTATTGTATTGATGCACTTTGTCAAGCACTTTTTCGAACAAACTTTCCGCGTAAGCATCGATTTTTCTTGTTTCTGCTTCAGTATAATCTCCAATTTCATTCTCATACTGGTTTAAATCCTGACTCACTGTATTAAATATGTTCCTATATCTTTCAGCAGCATCAGTGTACTCATCAATGTGATCTGTGCTCATTAGATATTAGGATAATATTTAAAACGACCTTTTTTTATCTCAATAAAATTTTTGACAAAAAAGTGACTTTTAAAAAATTTTTGCTCAATAAGGTTTACAAAATCTGATTCATGTCTTTTTTTGGGAATATATAATACTTTGTGACTAAATATGCAGATAACTTGATAAAAATATCATGTTATCGATTATTTTTGATTGATTTCAAAGTGGTTGAGGGCAAAAACATGAAGTTCAATGTTTTAAGTTTTAATAACTAATTCAGTGGATCATATTAAGTATATTCATTCATATTTTGTTGTATGCAATCACCGTAAGGTAGTGGCAAACCCAAATTTTAGCTAAAAGTGACAGGGAAAAAAAACGTTTAGTATTAAAAAAAAAGACCGATGAGAGCTTCGTTCGAAATATAGAGGGAACTGAGAATGCGCAACCATTCTCAGGGAATATTGGATGCTATTCCCGTTCCCTCTGTATGGAAAATTGAGGTTTTCAATGGGAGTTAAAATAATATCAAATTTATACTAATTTACTTCAAAATACAAAAGTATTTGACAGCTAAAATTAGTTACTTTAGCAAGCCTATCAATACCCTTTTACGATTATTGCTACTTTTTCGAAATAAAAGTAAAAACAAATTTATACTAATTTACTTCAAAATACAAAAGTATTTGACAGCTAAAATTAGTTACTTTAGCAAGCCTATCAATACCCTTTTACGATTATTGCTACTTTTTCGAAATAAAATAAATTTATTATCAAAAACCTTTTTTTTCTTAGTAAAAATAAAAATGTTATTTTATATCAAGTTTTTATTCATAAATTTTTATAATGTTGTATAAATTTCATTAAAATTTACGTACATATTAAGGTACTTATCTTCTACATATATAATCTTCATTAGATGTATACATGATAAATAAAATTCATAAAACATTAAAAATCAAAAAATTAGATGAACCTTGGCAATTAAACTTTATTAAATAATAGTTGTTTATAAATTATATTATATTATTATTTAATATTATTTTGATAATGAAGATTTTATTTTGCAATAATATAAACGAAATTTTTTACCTTATGAACTTTTGATGGAAATATGCAAATTTAAAATAATAAAGAAAGCCGCGAGCGAAGCGATCGGCTTAGTTCGAAGATTTTGATTCAAATCTTTGCTGATCTGTAATTCGCGGAAGCCGCGAGCGAATCGAGCGGCTTAGGTCTAAGATTTTGATTCAAATCTTTGCTTATATTCCTTAAATTCTTTATGAAACTCGCAACAGTTCCATAAAAAATTTTAAATTCTAAACTGTCGAAATTACCGATCGGTAATCACACCCTTCACGGGTGTGTCACTTTTTACAGGTGTGTCACTTTTAGCTAAAATTACCCCTACTCCTACTTAGATTTTGTGGCCTTCAATTGAGAGGTTAGTTTTGATAGAGCACGTTATAAAATTAAAAGGGAAAAATAAATAAAATTTAAACATTTAATTATATATAATGTAAGGAGTGTAATTCCAAATTTTCTAAAAACTATTCAAATTTGAGCATTTTTTTGGAAATAGTAAATCTAATATGTACATCTAATAACAACATGATTCATCACCTTTTCAAGCTCTGCAGTCAATTTTTTGAAATTTGATTGAAATAAATGTAGCAAAAATTACATTTCATTAGGGAATATATGAGTTTCTCTGGAAACAGGCTGATAAATTTTAAATTTTGTCCAATCAACATGAATGCATTGAGAAATTTGGGTTGATTTTCTGGTTGAATCTGGAACAATTCAACCATGTATAAATGGATCATGTAATCATCATGAAATGTTAGTGTTAGAGTTCAAAAGAAACAGAATGAGTGGAAATCAAACACAATCTGAATAATTTTAAACGTATACAATCTTTAAGTTTGTATTTTGAATTCTACATATATGATTGTGTAATTCGTTCTTTCAAATTTTCGGATTCAGGCATGTTTTGATAAAATTCATTCCCAAAAACGTCAATTAACAATTAAATTTAGTGTATTTTAAATATATATACGTATTATATTTTATAAATTATATTAAATTCGCAAAATTTTAAGTTTTAAACAAAAATAAAAAATGTTCAAAATATGAAATTATGCATAGGATATTAAAATTTACATGTTAGCAATTTTTTTGAATTGCTTTCAATTTTCATATTGAAATTTTTAAGATTTTTTTCTGAAATAATAAGCAAGAATATCAACCTAAATAATATTAAATTCCATGCGTTAATTTCCCCTCAAAAGTCATTGACCGCCTCTCAATCTAGATTTTGTGAGTACTTTATATCCTATAGTTTTTTCCATTTTTACATTGAACGATTTTAGACTTAGTTATCCTCAGACTGCGACAATTGCAGGTCATCAGGACCAAGTTGCAATTGAAACACATCCTATATTTCGTCATAAATACAAAGGAGTTCGTTCCTATGTTTCTCCTAAAAAATTATTTTTAAGATGGGCAACAAATCACAAGCTTCCGATTGCATGCTTCTTAGAATTTGCTATTATCATCTTATATTTCATTCTAGCATCTTCAATCCAAACAACGATGATTCCTTTCTTTCAAGATTTCGGAAGAGCCATAGATGGCTATTTCTTAGATGGGCGTGATGCCACAGAAGATGATGACATTGAAGATATATATGGTGATGCCAAAATCTATACAATGTCTGATTTACTCGATGCAATTAACGGAACACTTTATAAATACATCAATTTCACAGATTCATTCCCGTGTTCATATCCTCTAACAAGATCATCTAATATCAACCTCACTATTGATCTTTCTGATGGAGATACAAAAGTTTTTCAAATTACCGAAGAAAATATCACCGAAGTTCATGATATCGCTGAGAAATATCTTGATCAATTTACAGCATACACTATAAGTATGATCATTACATTGCATCCAAGAGAGTCTGGAACGATTGATTCGTATCATATTGGTGTCAAATCTTCCTTTGATTTCATTTTTGGAACAGGAATCATTGTATGGAAGAACCTACATGAAAGATCTATCAGATATTCAAAGAAAGCAACTTCTTCTATGTTATCCCAGTATACAATTACAAGCTCTATATTAATTATAGTATTTTCCTTGATCTGCTGTATCTTGACAGTTATCTCGCTTATTCAATTCTACAAAAAGGCCAAAGAAAAAGCAATTATTGAAAGAACATCAGTTCTCAAGTACTTTTGGGCCAAACTTGACCTCTGGGATCCCATATCCTTCCTTTTAGATGCTGTGTCTATCACTTGTGTCTCAATATTCCTTCAATACGGTAAAGATGTAAATGATGGATTGCCATGGCCGATGTTTATGCTTAGTTTATCCTCTTTCTGTCATTCCTTTGTCCTTTTCAAGTTCTTTAGGCTTGTTCCTTCGCTTTTTATCATTGTTCGCATGTTAAATTTGGGAATTGGTCCGGTTTTAAAGTTTTTAGTTGGCTGCTTACCTTTCTTCTTCGGATACATATACGTTGGAGTCTGTCTCTTCGGTTGATACAGTCCTCATTACACATCTCCACGACAAGCAGCAAAATTACTCATTTCTGCATGCAACGGTAACTATTTGTTGGATGGTTATGATGAGATGGCTTATGGAGCTGATAAATCTAAGCTTATTCCGTCGATATACTTTACATCATTTATTTTCCAGGGATTATGTATCTGGTTTTACGTTACTCTCGCCATTTTCCATGAACTCCTTGAGAAACTCCTCGAAGAAGATAAAGAAAGGCCAAATAGCGAAGAATACGAAAAGATTCCTCCAATTAGGTTCTTTGAAAACACAGGAAGCAGTAATAATGGAAACTCATTATATACATAAGTACTTGGTACTTATTTTATCATATATTATGTATAAATATAGAATGTTTAGACAATTTTCTTTTTTTTTCTTTCAAAATTAAAAAATATTTAGATACACTTCCATTTCATTGATAATGAAGACTAATGCCTTTGATCTGTATCAGAATATCCAAATTTTGAAGATTGATGTAGATAATTTTTCAAATAAATGACAAATATTTGTGGCTTTGGCAATACTATTCCGTTTCATATATAATGAATTCAAGGTTTTATCTTGAATCCAAAAAAAAATATAATTATTCACACAAAATTTATAACAATCATTCTATTCTTTTCTCCGCGTAATTCCAAATTGCCCCGTTATTATAGGAATTACGCATTCGAACTTGGAAAAATAACGAATAATTCGCAATCACAGGATAATATCCTTTCATTTGAGGATATTTCTTATTTTCAACAGCAAATATGATTTTGTCCACGCAATCAACAGTTAATTCGATATCGCATGCACCTTGTCCTTCATAAAAATTGATATTTGGATGAACAACACCAATATTATAAATTCCGAAACAAGCAAGAACAATATTATCTGGTAAATCTATCTTATTCGCAAACAAGCACACAACGCCTGTTTCATTATGCATAAACATTGAATTAAACAACAAGCTGCCGCCACTTCCAATCAAAACTTTCGTTTCTGCAAACAAACGACCTGTGTCTACTAATTTCTCTTGCAATTGAATTTCTTGGAAATTTATATTGGGGAATTTCACTTTCAATGCATTAAGCAATTCCTTTATGTTCGTGAAGTATCGTCTTTCATTCGGTCTTCTGTTGATAATGTTGTATTTTGTTGGTTCTATTTGGTCAAATTTCAAATTCGATCTGAAATATTTCGAAACTCTCGGTAATCCGAGATGATCAAACTCATGAGTGTTCTCATATGCATGTATGTAGTAGAGCTTATGCACAAGAACAAATCCGTTGATTTTAGAATCATAAGGATGAATGTGAGTCAATCCCATCGCATCAAGATGTTCTTTAAATTTATCATTCCAATTATAGTTATGAAATACATATAATTCTTGATTCAGTACATCATCGGGGTACATAACTAGTGTTGCAAGTATATCGTGGAGGAAGTGTCCATATGTGTTGAACGGCATCCTGACAAAAATCCCAAATGGAACTATATCTTTGCAAGTGATTCGTTGCTGAGGATATTTTTCATGAAAATCATATTTTAATAAGGTACCATTATAATATATTCCTTCTTTCCAAACAAGAACATTTTCTAGTTGATAATATCTACCTTTGGATCGAAAAATTCTATCAAACGGGATGGAAACAAAATCTAAATTTGTTTGATTTGTTATATAATAGGAATTGATATATTCTTTCCATCTATTATTAATAAGCATTATTTCTTTGAAAGGAAGATTTATAGACGTGTCTAGTATCCATTTAATATCCCATGCCAAAAAATTAAATTTACGAGGATCTTCTAATATGAATCTGGCATTACCTGGATAAGAATATAGTATTGTTAAAGTATACAATATCATTATAATTGATAGAAATTTTTCAACGGGATGACGCCCCTTATAGCGCATTGAAAAAGCAATAAATAAAAATGAGTTATTATTATGCAAACAGAAATTTAATGACCATATATTTCATAGGTAAGAGAATAACATCGACTGTTATCAACTATTCATTCAAGAATGAATATGATACTTTATTTATATATCAAAAAAGTAGTTCTTTTCTTACGTTCACTCGTTTGACAATGATATTTGGTTAAACCTTGCAGAAAAATTAATTCAAGTAAACGATCAGGTTTTGAAATGATCCTTTATTAAAAAATTTAAAAATTATTGCACCGCCCGGGAATCGAACCCGGACCCCCACCTTGGCAAGGTGAAATTCTACCATTAGACCAGCGGTGCTTCACATATTTCTTAAAATTAAATAATCCATAATATATATATAATTATGCCAGTCTTTAGTTTAAAAATAAAAGTAGCTATTCTAGATCCGCCTTCATTCAGATTGATTTTCCAAGAAATTTTGAACACTATTTGAACATATAAATAAAATTTATGATTATTACATGCTATTTGAAAACGAACTGTAAAACGTTTGGATTCCGATACAGTTCTCATGCAAATTCTGTCTTAAACGTTATTCATTCTCATATAAATATATTCTGACTCATTTTCCTTTTCTTCTCTATTGTTAATATGATTGTATTCTTGTATTTAATTCTATCTTTTGATATTACTTTCCCTTCTCTAATATTTGACATGAGAAAAATGGAGACTTTTCAGATAAATCCAAAAAATATGTGAGTAAACAAGTAGTTTGCAAATGACTGTATAGATTATAATGATAGTGGCTATAAAACGCCACCCAATTTTTTTTGGATAGAAATTGGTAAGGAAAAACAAATTATGCATATGAGATTTATGATTTCATCATGTGTATGGATCCATTACTGCTGTTTTTGGTCTTATATGTGATGGTTACTTCATTCATTTTATTTTTGAGAAGATTTATCGTAGAATCAATTTGTTTACTTCACTTTTTGAAAAGGTTACAAAGTAGCGATAAAATATGCCAGCTTAATAAACCTTAGGCATACAATAAAAAAGCAGATTACAATTTGTTCACTCAAAACTGATAAACTTACTCACAATTATTTACAATTTTATTTTTGCAATCACCATAAAATTATTCAAAAAGTTTATCATAATAAGCTGTTTTGAACCATATCACCTTTTTCAATCAAATTTTAGGCAATTATGCAAGTTCGACACCCGACCATTGTCATTAGTATATTATTTTTATAAAATTAGAATCTATGCATTACATTAATAATAATGATTAGATAAAAATTAAATTTTCTAAATATTTAAAATTGAAATTCTGATGTTTTGAGAAGACTTTTGTAAAATGGAAAAATATATAGCTTTATTGTATCTGGTTGGATTTACTAATAACTTATCTTTTTGAATGTGGGAGTTGAAATAAAACTGTAATATTACAATAGCTATAATATTCATTATACGTTGAGTATATTATATTCTTTTCATGGAAATAAAATCGCTTTCAATTTATAACGATAAATGTGTCATTGAAAAAGTCATTGTACACCATGATTTGTCCGATTTACATTTACCTCACAATCCAAAATGGCCGACTGCTCTGACCCAGCAATTCGTGAAGCTTACGAGGAAGTCCGCAAGGACAACGTCGACACAAACTGGCTCCTCTGCACATACGCTGAGGGCTCAGACAAGGTCTTCGCTCTTGTCGGCAAGGGCACAGGTGGCCTCGACGAGCTCAAGGAGCACCTCAACGAAAAATTCCGTGGCTTCGGCTACCTTCGCTGCACAACAGGTGATGAACTTTCTGTTCGCTCCAAGTTCGTTTTCATTACATACTGTGGTGAGAAGGTTCGCCTTATCCACCGCACAAAGCTTACAGTCCACAAGGCTGATATCCTCCGCGTCATCCAGCAGGTTTCCATCTCTGTTGATGCTTCCACACCAGATGAACTCAACATGGAGGACATTAACGCTCGCCTCTTCAAGGCTGGTGGTGCTCACTACAACCAGTAAATGATTTCATATATATTTATGTAACTTAAATCTTTTTTCATTCTGGCGAAATTAATGTTACCACATAATATGTCATAATATCTGACCAATGACCTTTGAGTTACCTTAGCCACTACAAAATCTATATAAATAACATTTATCAGGAAACTTTATCCTAATTACGCCATTTTATTATCAAAGGTGTAATTTGTTATTTAAAGTATTCAAAAATGATGTTTCGATATGGGTAAAGCAATACCTGTGTACTTTCGAATAATATAGTTTATATAAAAATAAAGCTAATTAGAATAATTTAAAACTGTATAAATTGAAGCCCAAGTGAATACCATTAATGCAAGGCCATTTAATAATCCTTCCATAACTGGGCTATCTCTCTCACCAAATAAGTCTTGTGCATTAAGTACGTTGTTAACCCAATACTGTGATAGAAAAACTGAAACGCCAACAAAAATTGCAAATCCTGTTAAGAATCCTTTGATTCTGAGGAAACCAAGAGAAATACCAATAACCAAACCTAAGAGAAGCTTGATCCAGAAAAGAGCGATCTTGATATCTTCTTTAGTCCATGTTCCTTGGCCTTTCAAGAAACGGGAGACAATGGAAATTTGGGATTCTTTCTCTAACTTTGGAGCCATTAATTTGCAAGGATGAAAAAAAAATATTTACAAATTAATTCAAAATACGAAAAAAATTAAAGAACCTAAATCGAACTTGCTATTTTATTTGATTTTTTAAGGATATGAATTAATTATGTGTACAAAAAACAAATTTTAATATAATTTTGAAATTCTCACTAACTTATCAAAATGAAATTTTAATTCTTCAAGATTTTTCCAACAATAGAAGTTATTTAAAATTTTCGCTTATTGTATGTTTGATATCTAAAAGAGAAATCATGATTTGTTTCTATCTGTCAATTTGTCACTTTTCTCACGTGTCGCTTTTTAGATGATTTTAGGACTTCTTTCTTTCCATATAAAATCAGCAGAGATTACCTGCAGATCAGAGCTCAAACATGCTGATCCAATATCTGGATACAAATTAGCATGGCTTGGCGTTGTTACAAGACACGGAATTCGTACACCAATGGATTCTTGGACTCCAAAGGATGTTTCAGGTACTTGGAATTGCGATAACTCCGAAGCATCTGCTCCTCGTATGCATGTCAGTCCTTATAATGGATTTCGTCGTCGTTTCCAAAGAGTTATCGATCCAAAATATGCACCTTTCACACCAAACTGCGAAGCTGGAGAATTAACCGTTGAAGGAATGGAGATGCATTATGAGCTCGGAAACTTCTATAGGAAGTGGCTTGTTAACGAAACTCAATTCTTACCACCATATTTCGATAAGGATCAAGTTTCAGTTCGCTCTTCCAAAGTTGAAAGATGTCTTAGATCAGCAGTTAGTTTCCTTAATGGATTCTATCCGCCAGCAAAACCCGGTGAGCATATTCAGATTATCACCGGATCCGATTACAGAGAGTTCCTATACCCAGCAGCCAGTGGATGTGCGGATCTTCAGAAAGTTTGGGATGATTTCACAGCAACTCAAGTTTTCAAAGATAGAATGGCCCGTTCTAAGGCATTATATGATAATATCTATAAGGCAATCAACCTTACAGCCGATGATACAAATTGGATGTTTATTGGTGACTGGATTTCTTCATATATGTGCAGTGATCAAGAAATCCCAATCGTAAAGTTCACCGAAGAGCAAACAGTTCAGGCTTTGAAGGATATTGCTTATTTCAGCTATGGCTTCTTCGGAACTAACAGAGCCGTCGCTGCATCACCAATTTGGCGTCATATCTTCGCAGACATTGACGATTTCATCGCCAAGAAACCATCGTCTACAAAATTCAGACTATACTCTGCTCACGATACTACTATTGCTGCTTTACTGACAAGCCTTGGCTTTACAGATGATAAATTACCACCGTTCAGATCCCACCTCGATCTTGAGCTCTGGCAGAAAGGCTCTAAGTACTTATTTAGAGTTGTTTTCAACGGAATTCCAATGGGTGTCGATTTCATGAAAAATGAAAACGCCAACAATTATGCAGCCTTCAAACAAGCATTGGCCAAACGTGGTGACCTTAAATGGTGCCTTCAGGAGTATCCAACCAATTAAGTGAAAAATGTTTTCATCAAACACTGCTTTTAGCTGTTATAAGTAGTATAGTTTCATTAAAAGTTTATTTATTAAGTAACTATATTCCCTCTTTTTAATCTGTTATACCATTTTCTTGAAAATTAAAATTATATTCTAAGAATTAATTGATATTTGATTAATTTAAATAGTTATTTATAATTCATGTGATTAATAATAAAGAATGGCTTATTTGTTTTGACGTAAAACCATCTTTTAATTCTTAAATTTTCCAAATTTTTTTTAAAATTAAAAAAATGAGAATCAGATTTTAGAGTATTCTTATCAAAAAATTTAATTCCTAAAAAATTTGGAGATATTACAAGACTAAAAAAGACATTCTTTATAGAGTATTGTAGAATAACTCACAAAAATCAGAGTTTAAAGCTAATTTTGATCATTTCAGGGATATTTATTAAATATTCTTCAGAACAACAAGAAATTCTATTTCAACATCATACAGTGGAAGAATGTATTACAGAATTACTTTATAATTCTTGATTTTTCATTCAATTTTTTTAGCAATAGATATTATATCTCTCGATACAGAATCTCCAATACAACTAGTTTCTTTTAAAGTGATTTTAGCATTTCATTCGATGATTGATTGTAAATATCACAATTTTTGAGAACACACGGAACTCATACGGGAATTTGTTTGGATAGAATCTCCATAAAATCAGACGTTTTAAACCATCATACCAGCACATCATGCTCTAATATACTGCATAATAAATAGTAACATACACAAATTACGTTTATGACAAAATTAATTAGGTAATAATTGTTTCGCGTTGTTGCGTTTGGATCTCATTTCATCATGCCGGAGCTAGGTGACTTACTCCTGAAGCAAAATTCACATGCGTCAAAAACCCAGACAGCTGTCAAGACCAGCATAGCTTATATAGGAGTTTCTATGAGTTCGGTTTCTGAATTCAAATAATGAACCAACCAAAATCAAGTAGCAACAATCGATTCTCAATTGTTACGCAAGGATCTTTATTTTCTGTACCTCCTCCCGTTCTCTCACCTCAACGAAAAGGTACGAAAGAGAAAGGGAAGAAAAAGCCAAACCCTTACTTCCTTTTTTGTCAAGAGAGACGCACAGAGTTACACGCACAGAATCCCCAGACAACAAGTCGTGAAATTACCAAGCAACTCGCTGAAGAGTGGAAGAGTTTAAGTGATCAACAAAAACAAAAATACAACGAAGCCTATAGAAATAGTTCACCAAAGAAACAAGAAACCATGCCAAATCTAGGAGACCAGATATATTTACAAGTTGTATCAACAGATGGAAAAGTTCTTGCGATTCCAGCTTATAAGATTGAGAAGACCACAAAATAACAACTCATATAAGATAAGAAACATATCCCCTCCATTGAAAGACTATAATCTTCGTTCACGAAATTATTATTTTCGGAAAGAAAATGAGCTATGCGAGTTTTGACCTCTGCAATGAGACATACCATTGATGACGATATATTTTCTATTCCAATATTTTTAGTAATTCTTTGCTTTAGATTGCTTCAATTTATTTTTGAATACAACCACCAGAATTTCCCATGAAACAGCCTATTTTTGCTATCCAATGAGGTTGTTATACGAAAAGTTTTGACAAAATAAAACTATATCTTTATGTCAAGATAAAACAATTAAAAATTATTCTGTAAATAACATTTATTATATTTTGAAATTGCTTGCTATCACAATCAAAGGTCCAAACAACCGGTGTTTGGACTTTGATGAAATCAGCAAACAATTTATTGCTTGCTTGACTTTAAATCAGCAATAGTGTATTGATATGAGCCGAAAATCCCAATGCAGTAACATTATATGCATGAAACCATGAAATTACGGATTTCGGTCGGACAAAATTTTTCATTCTAGGCCTTGGCGAAGGTAGGAATGGTATGGGCATCTCAAATGAAGTCATCAAGGAAGACCGAATTTTCATAGCTTGTCGTTGGAGTTGAGATTTCGAACTCGTCATTCCAACTGTTCATAGGAAGCATAATCGGATCATCGTAGAAGATATCTTCAGTCTTGATTTCATCAGGATTTTGAGGTACAAGTGGCTCAACCTTTGGTTTTGGTTGCGGTGTAATGAAGATTGGGGTTGGAAGTGGCTTTGTTTCACGAACTGTTGGCTGTGGTGTCATCATTCCCTTCTTTCTAAGTGTCCACTGTCTTAGTTCAGAGTAGTTCACCTTCAGCTTTGGAATTAAACCAACTAATTCCTGACTGGCTGCATTACTGCAGGGGAAGGGGACGTATTTAAGTCTGTGAAGGGATCCATTGATTGAGCTCTTGCACTTACCAATCAAAATACTGAGCTGGTGAGTATTAATTGCGATACCATCAGAGAGGAAGCAAACACCACAAACTAAGCAGCGTTTCCAATCATCTCCATCAGACTTGTTGGTATATGTCTTAATTTCATCGAGCATTTCGTTGAAATTATCAAGTCTTTTGTTTCTGCAGTTTCTGCACTCAGAAGAGCTGAGTTTCTTTTGAAGATCTTGATAAGTATCTTGATCGCAGTTGTTCAAAAGTTCCCAATATGTCGGTGTCTCTGGCATTGCTGTTTTGGCTGAGCAAGCAAATAAAAAATGTCGATTTTTGAATGATTTACAAAAGTTCAGAAAAAAGCGAAAATTTAAACGTGATTCTGACAAAGACTATCAATCAATTATACTAGTAATTACACAGTGATTAAAATTATATAAATTCTGCCGCATGTCCGTAAAAACGTACAAAATATTAAAAAACGTATACAGGAACGGGCCAACGTATTTTCATAAAAATTCGGTAATATCCAAAATCTCTACACTGAACAGACGAAAGAAATTTGAACTAAAAGCAAAAAGATTGTCCTTTTCAAAATTTCAAAATACATTTCTTTGTCCGGCAAAACGAAATTATGGATAAAAATATCTACTCAATCCAATTATATGATTTCCCATTTCAGGTCTTTTTCCACGCGTGGACAAATTAGGTCGTTATCTTGTTTTGCTCAGAATTATGAGATATCAGCATTATATGATATTACTTGCCATAATGAGGTACAATGAACCATTACGATCATATTAATCTTAGATTATATCATAGAAGAAATAAAAATGAAAAATAAGAATCTCAAATAAGGTTAAATACCATTACCTTTCTCAAAGAATCGAGCCCAAGTATAATGGAATAGATGTAAAGAGACAATTCACTAAATAAAATATTGAACATAATTTTTTTATATCATTTCCAAACAAAAAACATCGAAGAAGAATATATGGAAGGTCAACATCTTTTTAATATGAAAACCATTGCATCTCATTAGAAATCTCAAGATCTTCTCAATAAATTTTGGCTAAATAATATAAATCAAATTAGGTAACAAAATATAGATATCATTTAAGTCTATTATTTACAAGCATTACAATACTTGAAAGAAAAATTTCAACAATTTAATGTTTTGTTGATCTCTTAACAACATTATCGTCATCTTTCTTTTCATCAGCAACATTCTCCTCTTCTTTCTTTTCTTCGTTGGTTTCTTCTTCTTCCTCTTCTTCATCGTAGTCTTCTTCTTCATTTTCTTTTTCGTTTGTTTCTTTAGGCTTAGCTTTAGCTTCTTCAACACTGGCTGCAAGCTGAGCTCTCTTTCTGTTCATGTAATATTGGAATAATGAATAAAGTTGGTAAACAATAACGCCACCAACAGACATGATTATAAACCACATGGATTGGAAAATTATACTTTCTTTGGGCTTCTTTATAATAACTGTTTCGGAATTTCCATCTGGGTATAAAATTAAAATTTTGATAACTGTATGTGAGCAAAATGAAACATGAACTTTGTGATCACCTACTTGAATATCAGAAGAAATAAGAGGTGGTGATGTTTGTGTCAAATTGAAATCGTAAATTTTTTCGTCATATGTAATATTTCCAGATAAGTCAACGAAACTTAAATTGATGTATAGTGGGTTTCCTTCGTATTCAGTAATAATGTAATTCTTGATTGATTGATAAGTTAGATTGAAATCTAAATTTTGGAATTGGGGAGTGCCAGTTGAAAAAACTGTGCCTCCTGACCATCTTCCCAATAAAACATCGGAAATTGACTTTGATGATCCAATGGAGAACAATGCGGCTAACATTCTAATTTGTCACTTTTTATATTATCGGCGTGTAGCGAAGATTTTATAAAAATTATCACATCGAAGCTTTTCTCCATTTCACATTCACTCATACTGAATATTACTTTTTTATGACTTCTTGTTGATTTCTCTAGTTCTTCCAAAAGAAATATCTTCTATTATAATAGAGAAATTAGATTCAGAATATGTCTAACGTCAAGTTATACAAAGATTTAAATGAAAACAAATTTTGGATTAGATGGAAAAACAAGGGTTTCTATCATTCGTACTGAAATAAATTCCATAATGAAGTGTTAAAGACAATTTAGACTATTTTTTTCCTTCAAATTCCTATAGGTAGATTTCGATTTATAGACTGAATGAAACTTATATGTCATAGTGCTGATATCACTTATCAGACTCAAAAAATATATCACCCTACTTATAAGTTAGCTGTTTCATATATATATGATTAAAGTCATCATCAATTTTTCACATAAAATAGAGTATTAAAATGGGAAAGAAAAATAATGTTTAATTTATCAAGTTGGTGTAAGCATTCTCTAAATCTTTTATAGATCATCATCTATTTCTTCTATTTCATCATTCTCTCGGTAAATTGGGACAACTCCAAACTCATTAAATGTTTCAGAATCTTTGATTTCATTGTGAATTTCATTGAGAATTTCTTCAAATTCGTGGATAGGAACAGTGATGTCCTGATCTCTCAAAATGTCATGACATGATGATGTTGAACATTTATATGAATATTTTCGACAGTTTTTAGTATTATAATCTTCATGAATAGTTTGATTCGACATTATCTTGTGATATCTAACTCCAGAATAGTTACAAGCAACATTAAACCAGTTTCTACAACTATAATTAAGTGGAAGAATTTCTAACAAATGTGTCTTTCGTTTTGAACAATAATTATTCATGAAAACAACATTTGTTAATCCACTTCCATGAACACCAATAACAAAACTACATCGTGCAAAGTAATACAACTGATCTCGCGGATGCATATGATCAAGATTGATGTTGATAACTTCACAATCATTAAAAATTTTTTTAATTGTTAAATAAAATTCATTTTGATTTGTAATGTTTCGTTTCGAGGTATTTCGATCGATAATTAATACCAATGGCTTGTTATTGATACCAAAACCTAGTAATGAAACATTATTAAGCAAAAGAGTTTGATTTCGAAGATTATTATAATCTGATCTTAAAAAATTGTATGAAAATGATATAGAATCATCAAAAGGACGATTGTCGTATGGATTATCTTCGAATTTGTCTATACCTACATAGCAATGTTCCATTAAAAAGTCATTTTCGCGTTCAAGAATTTTGATTTCACCAATTGTTTGTAAATACTCAGAAAATTCAAGGTCACCGTAATGGTGAACAAAAATTGTTCGGTTTTCGCGGTTGTCTTTTGTAAAATATTTGGTGAATGTCAAAAATGGGACAATGAAGTCGAAAATAGAGTGCCAAAGCATCTGCTCGTTCCAAAACGTGCCGTAAACATATGAATTACCTCTTATTATAGGAATTGTGTCATTATAAAGTGTTTTCATGATAATTGGTTCGCCATTCCATCTTTCGTCTATTTTATCGAAAGGAGGAGCTCTAGGACCCGGTACAAGGAATGGTTTATCAAAGTTTATCTCTGCTTTACTGTAAAATGTGAAGTTTTTATTGATAAATCCGATATTTTTTCCTTCACACCAACGTGTTTCGTAGAATTTGTTATGACACTTGAATCTTGAGTAATTAGACTGAACGAATTCGGTTGTGTTGAGTGAAATTTTGAATTTTCTTTCTTGGCCGCATTTTAATGTCGCTTTGTAGTTTGCGATGAATGGCATAAAGAAGTCTAAATGAAAAGCTGTTTCATTTATTATAGAAACATCTGCTGTATTTGTAGGAAAGAAGATATTTTGCCCTTGATAAGATGTTTTGAGAGAAAAATATGAAGATATATTCGAATTTATTTGGCCGATATGATGAACTACTATTGTGTCATTGAATGTTTCAACATTTGTTATAGTATCACAAACGTTCGCTAATCGAAGTGAAAAATCAAAGACAAACAATGAAACAAATGAAGAATAAAGTAGAAAACTCATATCAACTATCAATAAATAACTAATAACATTGCATTAGAATAGATTTATATGCAAATCGCAATGATCACTCAATAACTTAATTTTTTTTACCTTTATTCTTACTTTTTCTCAATGAAATGATGTTAGATGATGTAAATGATAAAAAGTCATCATCCAATAATGTGAGTTTTTTTTTCAGAGCTGAAATCAAGTCATTTTATTACGTTAATCCTACAAGCCTAGGATAAATATGACATCATGCGCATATATTTATTATTGCTCTTTATCTCAGAGGAAACTATAATTTTCTTTTGTGTGTATAGTTTCTAGAATCCACAAATATAATTAGTTCATCAAGTAAGGTGCCGGAACACATTAGTTTAATGATATGACAAAATTATTAATATATTTCATAAATATTAGTCTTAATAAGTTTTATTTCTGCACATCTGCTAGGTATTACGAATAAACACAAGAAGCAAGTCAAAATGGTTAAGTTTATAACGCAGTTTCAAAATTAATTTATTTTGTATAGACAATGAAAAGAAAATAATGAACTCAGGTAAACAGCGCTTTGTTGCCAACAATAATATAAAGTTGTTTATTTGTTTAAGACAGATCTTAAAAGCTCATTAATTTGACCCTTAATTTGAGCTTGTTGAGCCTGGATATGTATACCAGTCTTCTTAATCATTAAAATATGCTTATCAGCCTGAGCAAGATCAGAACGAAGTGTTGTTAATGTATTTGGAACTGTATCAAGAATAAAAGCTTTTCCGCATGATTGATATACTGGAACTGAAGGATTGAGTTTGCTAATTTCGTGACGTGTGAGATATTTTGTACGGCGTTGGCGTAATTCGAGTTCTAATTGGGCAGAAAACTTGGCAAGGTTGTCACCAAGGCGATCGTCTTCTGCACAGAGCTTATAATACTGCTTTTTCTGCTCTTCTGGGAACTCTCTTCTGACAGTCATTTCAATGTAGCCGGACCAAAAAGTGACATATTTTTCAACGGCTATTTAATTTGAAGATATAATGACTACACGAATTGACCTTGTCAATACAACATAGTAACTCTACACCTCTATGGTAATGACACGCATATAACCCGCTTTGGAAATTTCACTCTTTTATATGATTTTTCATTTGATATCTTTGAATTTCAATCAGGTCTATGAGAGATCATGTAAACCTAATATAGCATAATCTATTATTTCTAATTAGATTTAAAATATCAAATACAAAATCCATTGAAAATGATATGTTTAGAATCTCAATGATATTGCAATCTATATACCTTCGAACTATTCATTAAAAATATTTTTTACAGACTATACTTGTAATCATTGAGAAACATATTTCGCACACTCTGTAATTTTTTAAATAATAAAAAAATTAAGGCAACCCGCTTTTGAACCTTTGCCATTATGAAATTCTCCATGGCAGTCTTGTTAAAAGCCATCTTTTTATTGCATTTCCTGGGACTTCAGAATAGAAATGCTATATATATATATATAAATGTGCCAATGAGAAATATTAAATTAATCTTAATATTAATTAATTTATTGTCATTAAAATTAAATTCATGTGAAACAAGTTCGAAAATTGCGAAGTAGTTTTCTGTATACTGGAAGTTTTCAAGACTTCAATATCATCGAAATAAAAACTTTTGTCTATACTCTACTAATATATATTTCAATATCATTAATATCTTTACTAAAAATGAAGTTATGAGAAATACTCGATATTGCATAACATCAATTTATGGTAACTTTAAATGAAGAACAAACAATATTCATATGAAAAATATATTGGAAATAAGAATATTGTTAATTTTAATATAATTATCCAATCAGATTAGATTATGTTACTTGGCTCCAATAGAATTTAGATAATCTCTGACATTACTATTTGCATATGAGAGTGCTGTTTTTACATCATTATCCCATGCATATTTATCAGCTCCAACTGAGATAAGATATTTGACAACTTCAAGATGACCTTTTCTTGATGCCCAAATGAGTGGATTATTTCCATTACCAAACTTTGCTTCTTTATCAGCTCCAACTGAGATAAGATATTTGACAACTTCAAGATGACTATAATATGATGCATAAATGAGTGGAGTCCATCCATATTCATTCTTTGTTTCTTTATCACAGCCACATTCAATGAGTGATTTGACAAGTTTAAGATTTCTTTTTTCACTTGCAACATGAAGTACATTCATTACATCCAATTTTGTCTTTTTTAACCAAAGACCTTCTTCACAAGCCTTTGAAATCATTTCGTGATTATCTTCAGAAGAAAGTTCTTCAAAGAATTCGTAAACAATTTCAAAATCATTAATTTTCTTAAGTAATGAGATTCTGGTTAAAAATTCTTCAGAATAGTTGTGAGATTCATTAGTTCGAGTGACTGTAGTTTCTTTGGAAACATTTTGTATTTGATTTTGTAATGTTTTTATTTCTGTTTGAGGTTTTTTTGATTTCTTCTGTAGAATCACCCATGTGTTTGTCGTTTTCTTTGAGAAAATCAATGATTCCATCAAATATGTGGAATTTCATGTACTTTTTGACGAAGGTAAGAATTGAAATGACTTCTTCAATATTTTCGATAGTAACATTTGCTTTTCGTGTACTGATATATAATTCTTTGGAACTAAGAGTCGGTGAAGACTGTTTGAGAAGAGTAACGTACTGATCAGCTGTCAAACGTGAATATTTCATGATTGTTTTGATAGCCTCCATATCGAATGTATCAAAAAAGTTTTCGTTTTCAATATAATCACTGATATGAGCAGCAATGTATTCGAAATTCAGATTCATCCACTGATTCGATTTTTGAAATATCGTAACTTTACAAAAAATCTGAAAAAAAATTAAAATCGAAAATTAGACTGAAAATGCTCTCATTCTTATATGATTATGAAATTATATCAATAAAATTTCATTTCAAAACGAATTTTGATAATATCGCTGTTATAGACCGAAAATAGATTTTTTCGGTTTTCTCTTCAAATAATTGAAAGAATGATACTATTATAGGTTTATTATATTATATAGCATATAATCATGCTATAGCCGAAAATTATAAGTTTTGAGAAGATTGAATATAACACAAATAAATTTGAATGTAAGTTAAATTGCTTGTTGTTTTTAATAGCTATTTAATGAGAAATCCAATATTGCAAAATTCAAATTGAATGATTGAAAGAACAGAAAAAGTCATTCTTTTCAATTTCGAATTTGTTTCATTGTATTTAGAATTATATGGCAAATAAGATATTTAAACTTGATTTTTGAAGGAAAATTCACAAAATTGAATAAATTCAAATAATTTTTATTCAAAAATAAACTAGTTATTTGAGTTTAATACTAATTATCTATTCAAACTACAAAGTTTGTAATTTAAAATATTTTGTGAGATCAGATTGAATTAATTCAAGGTTCTTTTCAATTAATATTAATGACCATATTACGCATTTTCGAACATTCTAAACCAAATATATAAAAATGGGAGACGAATGTTAAATTTGCTAGACATGGGGGAGTTGTCTGCAAAGTTTTAGCTCTTATCTCTAACAAAAAATTAATTTTTAAAAAAAATGACCGAATACGTTTCACAGCGAGAAAAAAATAAAAGGCAAGATAGAATTTTCTAGACATAAAGAAGTTGTTTACCGAGTTTTAGCTCTTATCTCTAACAAAAAATTAATTTTTAAAAAAATGACCGAATACGTTTCACAGCGAGAAAAAAATAAAAGGCAAGATAGAATTTTCTAGACATAAAGAAGTTGTCTTCCAAGTGTCAGCTGTTACTTCTTCTCAATACTGATATAAAATAAAAATCTTTATTATTTATTTAACCTTTATTGTTTCATTAAACTTCATTTATTTTATATTATAGTTTTATTCTTTTAGCTACTTGTAAAATAATCTAATTTTATATCATCATTTTACCGGATTATTCTTCAATACATCGATTGTGTATCTAAAATAATATCATTATCCTTATTCTGTTTTTTCCAAAATTCTTTTAAATATCTTTTTTGGTTAGATTACTTTATACTTTTTACTTTTATTTTTTAATTTCAAAAAAAATTTGGTGATTGTTCTATTCTGTTACAATGTGCATTATCATATTCTAATGAATTATTCATTACATACATTTAAAAAAACTTGTTAAAAATGAAATTAAAAAATTATGTTTATTATTACGCTGTGAATGTGTCAACAGCGGTCATGCCTGTATCTGTATCCCATATTTGCCACAACCTTTCTGTATCTGCATTTGTGTATTTCGGTTTCAGCTGATACATTTGATTTGGCGTGTAATTTGTTCCGGTTAATGGATTAATTGGGAGATCTTCATGCGGTGTGTTATTATTGTACTCCCAAATAAAGGCAGGAATAGCCTGAATGCTTTGGCAGCGCTTCAATGGCGGCCAGAATCTCTCAATCTTCCCATTTTGGTAGGGAGAATGAGAGTCTGTATGCCGCCATTGGACGCCCCAAAGATCAAGTAGATCTTGAAAGGCGCCCCTATTTTCTGAACCGTTGTCGGTCCAGAAACAATAAGGGGCGCCAAATTCAATGAAGGCGGAAGCCGCAACGTTCGCTGTCGTCGCTGCCAGCATATCTGGTATTTGTATATACGCTAGGACTTTGCGGCTAAAATCGTCGATTATGCCATAAATATATTGGCCACGAACACCCCTAAAATAATGAACATCTGCGTGCCAGATAAGATTGGGTGAAAGCGCCCAATATCTTACTGCTGTTTCTGGCCCGGCATGCTCTAATCGCGTCTTGGTGAAATGATTTTCTTTGAAGTATCTGCGTACTTCTCTATAAGATACATCAATTTGTTGTAATTTCAAACGTTTCCATTGTTTTGTTTGACCACAGGGAAAGGCCCAGTGGTCATGTATCACAGCAAGAGCTTTGATTTGGTCGTAGGGATTGACCCTACGACCTTTCTTGCCTTTAGGCAATGGGATATTCTGTAAGCTAAATTGATTTTGTAAAAAAGATTTTGAAACATCTAAATATTTGAAATCATTTGATTGAAGGGTTGGGGCGATGGGAACATGGGTGCAAGCTTCTTCCCATGTCATTTTACCTTCTTCAATCTGATTGGAAATACCAATTAGGTAAATTCGATCGACATACCCTTTGTAAGGATTCATTCTAATGAAGTACGTTAACAATCAAAATATTCTATAAGTGTCTAGTATGGAATTCAAAAGAATAAAGAAAATGGTAACGTAAATAAACGTAATACGAAATAATTTATAATTAAAATGAAAAAAAGAAAAAATAATAAGTAAAGTGACTGGAAATGAAAATGAAAATCAGTGTACAGTTTTATTTTTTTCTCGCTGTGAAACGTATTCGGTCATTTTTTTAAAAATTAATTTTTTGTTAGAGATAAGAGCTAAAACTCGGTAAACAACTTCTTTATGTCTAGAAAATTCTATCTTGCCTTTTATTTTTTTCTCGCTGTGAAACGTATTCGGTCATTTTTTTAAAAATTAATTTTTTGTTAGAGATAAGAGCTAAAACTCGGTAAACAACTTCTTTATGTCTAGAAAATTCTATCTTGCCTTTTATTTTTTTCTCGCTGTGAAACGTATTCGGTCATTTTTTTAAAAATTAATTTTTTGTTAGAGATAAGAGCTAAAACTTTGCAGACAACTCCCCCATGTCTAGCAAATTTAACATTCGTCTCCCATTTTTATATATTTGGTTTAGAATGTTCGAAAATGCGTAATATGGTCATTAATATTAATTGAAAAGAACCTTGAATTAATTCAATCTGATCTCACAAAATATTTTAAATTACAAACTTTGTAGTTTGAATAGATAATTAGTATTAAACTCAAATAACTAGTTTATTTTTGAATAAAAATTATTTGAATTTATTCAATTTTGTGAATTTTCCTTCAAAAATCAAGTTTAAATATCTTATTTGCCATATAATTCTAAATACAATGAAACAAATTCGAAATTGAAAAGAATGACTTTTTCTGTTCTTTCAATCATTCAATTTGAATTTTGCAATATTGGATTTCTCATTAAATAGCTATTAAAAACAACAAGCAATTTAACTTACATTCAAATTTATTTGTGTTATATTCAATCTTCTCAAAACTTATAATTTTCGGCTATAGCATGATTATATGCTATATAATATAATAAACCTATAATAGTATCATTCTTTCAATTATTTGAAGAGAAAACCGAAAAAATCTATTTTCGGTCTATAACAATTTTGATAATATCGCTTGCAAATTAAGAATTGTGAGCTGCAAAGCATTGATGTAGAATTAGTACTTTAAAACATTCAATGTCACTTAAAAAATTTCCAACATTGGGTTTTATGTAAAACCAAGATATAAACATATATTTACCAATGAATAACAAAAAATATTTTACAACTCATCATCATGAATAATAAGGTCATCATCGTCACTTTTCTCGAATTCGAGATTATCCAAGTCATTTCCAGCATTTCCAGGGTTAAATGACATCTGAGGCATGTTACCCATCTGTCCATTTCCAAATGGCTGTTGTCTGAAGTCTCCATTTCCAAAAGGAGGCTGACCAAAGTTTCCATTTGCAAATGCGACGTTTTCCATCTGGTAACCTTCATCATTGAAGTCAAGGTTGTCCAGATCATCAGGGGCTTCATCACCCATCTGCATCATTCTTCTTGAAATGTTTGAATTTGAATCCATTTCTGAATTTATCAATTTCGAGCCGTATTCGCCATCAGATTCACCGCCGAACTTAAATGTTTCTTCTGGAATTCCTTCTGGAAGCTCTGTATCAATAATCTTCACGATATCGACAAATCCTCCATCCAAAGCTTCTTTTCTTGCTTCTTCGACCGTCTTTAGGTCTATCGCAGATGGAATGAGAAGCTTTCTAAATATGGAGGTTCTCCCGAGCTTTGCGGCCGAAATCAAAGATTTATTTGCACATCCGGGCGAAAACTTACTGCTTGCTTCGTTTATGACCATCTGAAGCATCTCATCACAGTTAAACAACGCACATTCGTTTAGAATGGCAGAAATGTACTTATCTGCAGCTCCGTATTGAATTACCATTTTTGTAGCTTCGAACGCGTTGTTTTTGATCATATTACTAATTGACTTCATTCCAAGGGCACTGAAGTCAAGAATAAAGTGGTATTCGTTGATTAATTTGTCGATTAAATCAATTAAGTTTTGTTCTAAGAAGGATGAAGGAACAACAGGTGGACCATTGTGGATACCTCTTGAAAGTAAGTATAAAAACATATCAGGAGAAATGTCTTTGATATTTTGTGAAAGAGAGCCTGAAATATCCATAAAAGAAGCAATAGTATCAAGAATATAAGATACACCTCTAATGTCGTTTTGAGAAATCAAGAAAGAAAGCTCCGTAAGGTAAAATTCTGGACCAAAATTAACATTTGTGTTTTTCTTTAAGTCAATAAGGGTATCAAAAGTAACAGGATATCCCCAATAACTAACTCCATGGCAGTCTAAAAGAAGATAGGACATTCTTTTTGAAATACAAAGTTGAAAAGCGGCAGAATTTATTGAATGCCTAACGATATAGTTTTTAACCTTCGACATGCATTTAATAGCATCGTATTTGATGATATTGTACTCATAGCTCGTCATTTTTATCGAATCGTTCCTTTCAAATACTGATATATCTATTACAGAAGGGTCATCATTTTTGATACCAGTAATAATTGCATCTGAAAGTTGTTGAACAGGGGGAGCTTCAGAAGGATTCATAAGATTCATTGTACTTGTCACTTTTTTATTCTTGCTCCTAATATTTTATCGGTGCGATGCGCCAATAGAATAATAATAACAAAATCGGGATCAGAACTAAGTAAGAATCATTTTTACATTCTGCATTACATTTAAAACTTTTGCGATGTTTAAATTTTTGTCAATAATTAAGTAATACTTCAATCGAAGAGAGAGCGAATTTCAAATGAGTAAGGGTTAATTTTCAATACTTCAAACAAACAAATAAAAATAAAAGTAAAAAAAAAGATTTATAGGTACGGGAAAAAGGTGTATTCGCCCCCCAAAATAGGGGAAGGAAAAGTTTTTAGAAAAAGATAATAACACCAATAAATAGTAAATATTATACTTATATTATTATTAAAATTTTGTGAATGTTTCTTTGTTGGTTCTTGAGAAAATCGAATTTTATATTTCAAAAATAAAAAATTTTATCGTCTTTTAACGTACATATAAATTTTTATTTGGTCAGTAAATAATAAAGATATGACCCTAAATTTTATACCATAGTATATGTATAAAATATGAATATTATTGGTATAATCAAAGTTCCAAAAAACCCTTTCCTTCCCTAATTTTGGGGGGTGAATACACCTTTTTCCCGTACCTATATAGAATAAATAAAATAAAATAAAAAAAAATTAATTTTATTTCTTACGATCAGGTTCGCATTCAAGAGACATGTTGATTAAATCTGAATCTGTGAAAGAAGTATCTGTATTTAGATCTTCCACCATCTTTAAAATTTCGTCGTTTATCTGGAAAGATCTCTCTGTACCCCAGTCTTTCTTCAAGAAAGAGCACGCGACCCAATAGGCTCTGTGCATTGTGATGTTGAGTTTTTCGAAACCATTGTCATTCTTTGACTTAGGGTTACCATCCTTGATGAATGCCATATCAGTTAACCAGGGACCCATGAAAGGCAATGCCATCTCCGGCTTTGTCTTATTTTCGTTGTTGATCTCCGCCTTGTAGTTCTTGAACTTACGAAGTGGAGAACAGATGGAAGAAAGGGAATCGTAGAGTTCTTTCATGCTCTGATTCGAGTCCTTGACTTGTACATCCTTCAGAGCATCCCAGCAACCGTGTAGACGTGTAACTGGTGGAGCAGAAAGAGCGGAATCGATAACGAAAAGACCATGGAAGTTTCTGATTTCTGAGCACTTTTGCATGACCAAAATCCATTGAGCCATGATTATTGCTGTTGCCTTTGGATCTCTCTTTGTGTAATGAACAAGAGAATATTGTATATACTGTGATAATTTGTTGAATCTCTTAGCGATTGTTACAAGGTTAGGAGCAATTGCTTCTGGATTTGTTTTGTTTGCCCATCCGCAAGCAACGAATTCCTTATAGTTTATGTTGTTGAAGATTGCTAGTTCGTGGTACATGATGTGATTAGCAATTGTCAATGAATCAGCAGTAAATGCCAATGTGTGTTTGAGCGGTTCTATCTTTATGTCATCAAGATATTCCGCTGTTCCGAATTTCTTCTCAACTTTTTCAACAGGCTTCAATTCCTTCGATGTACGTAATTGTTCCTTTGGCTTCTTAAGAACGGAATCAATTGATTCTTTTGTTTCATCGGCATTGCAGAACTCTCTGATGTAACCATATATACCTTTGAGACTTCCATCATCAACAAGTGTAACAAAGTCTTCTGGAAACATCGCAACCCATTTCTGCAAATAGTTGTTAGTCAAAGAAGCAACGTAGTTCTCTTTGGCAACAGGCAATCCGTCCATCAATGGTTTGCCGTTGTGTGCATTGATCAGCATCTCTTCGAAAAGCTTGAGAATGATGATAGGCTCGATCTTGGCGTTGTGCCAAGTGAAGATATGGAGTGTGTTGTAGCCAGGCTCCATGTTATCAGTGATGAACAGGAGAGCGGTGAAGAATTTGATGGTTGCCCACTCGATGAGAACTTTGTCGCCGTTTTCGGTGAATTTGGCATCCTCGATTTTGTATTTGCGCAGTTGTGGATTGGTAAATTGGTCGGACTTGTTCTCTTCGATCTTGATTTTCTTTCGGATTTCACTGAATATGGATTTGAGCTCATTGGATGAATCGTTGCGTCCTGATGTTATTTTCTTCGACATTTCCATGACTTGTACTGTCTGAACTTTCATCAATTCAGAGAAATCTCTTTGTGCATCTTGAACAGCTGTAGGAAATGCCTTTCTATTCGAGTAAGCCTCAAAGATTGCTTTGGATTGAACAGATGCAGCTCCAAGAATTTCGGCATTCCTGTTTTCTTCTTCTTTTTCTTTGGCCGTAATTTCGTATTTCTTCTTGAGATCAATGTATTCGTTATGGAGTTGGATGTCTTCATTAGAGGAACCTTTTTCGATACGGCTCTTCTCGTTAAGAGTGTTCTTTAACCGTAATTGTGTGGTTTCGAGCTCTTTCTTCATGTCATCTCTTTCTTTTATGATGTTTTCAAGCTCATTCTTGTCGGATTGGAGTTTCTCACTATCGTTTTTGTACTGGGTAGTGAAGGTGTCGCAAGATTTCTGATAACTCTGGGCTTGGCTGATAAGATTGGACACTTTACTGTAGCAGTCGTTGTAATAGTCGAATATGTCTTGGAAAAGATGATATAAAGTGTCGTTCTGGCTTTGCAAATGGTCAAGTTGGAATGAGGTTCTTAATATTTGGGTATATTGGTCTAATCGAGTGTTAAGGGAGATCATGAGATTATCCGTGTAATTGGTCCATTGTCCTTGTGTCGATTGTGGATCAGGGGCTGGGGTATTTCTCATGGACGCTTGAATTTGAGCAGTAATTTTTTCGTATTGAGTAGTAAGGAGCTGCAAATCATTGTAGCATGAAAGGTTGGATCGAGAATCCTTACTGATTTCAACAAATTCGGCTTTCGATTTTTTACTGGCATCTTCTACTTCTTTGACAAGGTTTTTCTGCTGTTTGATGACATTCAGAAGGTCGTTTTCACGAATTTCTTCAGTATTCTTAGCCCAGACTCTTGCTCGCTGGAGACGAGTAAGACCTTCGTCTTTTTTGTCTAATAACATCTGCTTTTGCTCATTAAGGGCTTCAATTGACTTAAGGATATTTTGGTGGCGTACATAAACAGTTCTAGCTGCATTGATGGTTAAAATAAGATTTTTAACTTGAAGATCTTGGGATTTTTCTGTATTCTGTTGTCCTTGGCCTTTAAATTTGTTAATAGTATCTTTCTTAACTGATAGAGCTAGTTCATGGAGTTGCCGTAATTTTACATTTTGATTAAAAATTTCAGTAATATCCGGGCGAACAGAGTATCTTTCTTTAAGCTGATTGAGTTCTCTGTATTTACCTTCGATATACACTTGGCATTGATCACACGTGGTTTTATATCGCTCAATAAGGTCCCGAGTTGACAGTTGATCCATTCGTGAGATTAAAAAAAATTGACAACTTTACATCGATTTGTGAAGTGAAAAAAAGAATCATAGAGGAGATTGAGGAATTTTGAGTTAATATTTAGAATACTCATATCATAAAGAGATTGTTTCAATAGGAAAATCAGAGTTTTAATCTTATTTACGTTTAAGAATGTCTGAACTTGACATGAATGCTATTGATGATATTATTAAAAGACTGCTTGCTGTAAAGGATAAGCCACTAGGAACATCAGCAGGATTGACAATAGAAGAAATTAACATGCTTTGCGCTAATGTCAAAAAGATTTTCCTCGACCAACCTATTCTACTTGAATTACAACCACCTCTTACAATTGTTGGCGATATTCACGGTCAATACCATGATCTTCTTCGCATTTTTGACAAAAATAAAGATCCTTCAGTTACAAATTACCTTTTCATGGGAGATTATGTAGATCGTGGAGTTAACAGCCTAGAAACAATATGTTTACTATTCGCTTATAAGCTTAAAAGACCAGAAAACTTCTTCTTATTGCGTGGAAATCACGAATGTTCATACATCAACAGAGAATTCGGTTTTTACGATGAATGTGTAGAAAGATACAATATAGAACTATGGCGTACCTTCTGTGATGTGTTTAACTGCTTACCTTTAGTTGCAATCATTGAAGATCGAATTTTCTGTGTCCATGGAGGTATTTCTCCCTTCCTGGATAATCTAGATCAAATCAGAGAGTACGAACATCAAAGGCCATTCGATATTCCTGAAGAAGGCTTAATATGCGATTTAGTCTGGTCAGATCCGGACATTGAAACAGAGGATTGGGGTGCAAATGATAGAGGTGCATCCTACGTGTTCGGAATTCCTCCTCTTGAGAAATTCCTGAAGAAATTTAATTTCGATCTTGTTGTACGCGGCCATCAAGCTGTTATGAGCGGATATAACTTCCCATTCGATAGCCAGCAAGGAATAGTCACAGTATTCTCCGCTCCGAACTATTGTTATGAATATGAAAATCGTGGTGCAACTATGCAAGTCGATGAAGAGCTTAGCTGCAGTTTTACCGTTTTCCCACCAATAAACTACGACGAAGACTACTTTATGGGCCCTCGTCCTGGAACTCCTCCTCGTGGAACAGAAGAAAACTCAACAAACGAGCTTCATCTCTAATATTAGAAAATATCCATGTTATTCTATCATTTAAAATAAACTTTTAATATTATCTTTAAATTCTGAAACAGTAGAATGACAGATTGTGATATAGGATAAGATACTATATTGCATCTGATCTACCATTGCAAAAACATCTAAAAATGATATAGATCTTGTTTTTAGAAAATAATTTTTATTTTTTTTTCTAAAATTAGGGCGTTTTTTATGATATGGGATGGCCAATACCCAGTAAAAAGAAATTAATTAATAAAGAAAAAGCAGAATATAAATATATTCAGGATTCAAAAGTGCCGAAATATGATTCAAGATCATCTGGAAGAGGAATTTCCAGGGGATTATCAACACCTAAATTGAGGTCATCAAGATTAACTTCAGAAATACTGCCAGAAGGTTGAAACTCTTCTTGTCCTCGCTCTTGCATCTGTTCCCGTGTTGCAACATGTCTGATCTCAGGAATAGGAAAGGGAGTGTTCATAGGAGGATGTGTGCTGATTGAAGTCTTGCAGAATTGAGATTGAGTTAAAATCATCTCATGTTGTGTTCGTGGGTTTTTCTTGGGAAGTTGAAGTTTACCTTGACTGTCGCAATGGTATGTAATCTCATTTGGATCTTCATAATCAAATGTGATACTACGAATAATGCCCTTAACATGACTCATTCTGATGATGAAAAAATGTTTTTTTTGACAAAACGATATGCTCTCAATAATTTAAAAATTTTAAAAATTTTCTATTATGATTCTATGAATGTACAAGATGATAATTTAATAATTTTTTTAAAATTTTGAAATAGTGAAATGAACATTGACTAGAATTTTCTTTCCACTAAAATTGAGATCTTTACAAAATTGACTATTACTTATATTGTTTAGCTCTCAATATGTAACAAGGTATCCTCTGGCAAAAATTGAAAAACCGTTTCATTCATTCAATTTGGATATCTGATTGATCAACATGTCTTGTATACTTCTACTCATAAGTCAAGCGATATGAAATGAAGCAATTACAGTATAAAAGTCGAAAAATAATGTATTATTTGAAATTGAGAGTTTTAGAAGATTTGTAAAAGAAAAATGTACATTATTTTGGCTTTAAAAGCCAAACATATGTACTGCCTTTATGAAAAAGCTGCATTAAATATTAACTCATATTATTTATCATACAAAATAAAACAAAATATAAATATCAAAAAAATAAAAATCATATCATTTCCATCATTGATTTCTTCATCTTAAACGGAACTTCTTTTGTTTTGAACAAGTCACTAACTCTTTGGTTTGCAATATCTGGATCCAGAGAACAAGCGAAAACAGCTTTCAAATCAGGTTCAAATGACATTGCGCTGTTTATAATTTCCTTTCTGAAATCAAATAACTTCAATTTGAGGTAAATCAATCCAACGGCATCAATTACTGCTTCCTGGAGAGATCTCGGTGTCTGTGGTGTAATAGAAACTAACAAACCACAAAGGAAATCTTTTGCACTCTGTGGATTGCCGTATAATCTGTGGAAAGAAGGCAAAGCCATCCTCATGAAGTAGTCGAGCTTCTCCGCGTTCTTTTCGATGTATGTAGAACATGTTTCGCAGATAATCTCGAAAACATCAATTCTTACCATTGAAAGGAAAATTCTTCCAGAAATCATCGCAGAATCGCATGGACTTCTTCCCATAAGTTCCCTGAAGTAGTCATGCAATATAGAGGTGCTCATGGTCGATGCTAATTTGGCAAGTTCTATGACACCTTCGTTTCTGTTCGGCCAGAATTTGACTTCGTAAAGTGGCATTGTCAAAAGTTTGACAATTCCGATGTCAGATTGTGGAGATAACAGAATGAATGATCTGATAATGGCTTGTTGGAGCAGATATGGACTTGTGTATTCAGCGAACAATGTGTCTGCATCGAAAACAATTGTGTTTTCCGCTTTCACGAGCTGGTCAGCGAATTCGTAAACGTTTTCTTTTTTGAAATCAACTCCTTTTGGTAGTTTTGACTGATATCTATCAATCATTGGTGTTCTCAATGATCTCTTGACTTCAGGTGTCAAGTATTGCCTGTATTGAGCAGTGAATTTCGTGAGCCAGTGCAACATCAAGTCGTCATTCTTCATATGATAGCCTAAAATGATTGACAACTCGTTTGCCAAGTCAATGAAATTCTCTGTCAATAAACGAGGAAGACACATCTGAGCCAAAGGAATACATATCTCAGATTCAGTCAAAGGAAGTGGGTCTTGTTCAGAGACATCTTTTCTGTCGTTGTTCAAGTGATTTTCAAGGAAATGAACAACATATTCCGCAAAAAATTTCTTTCTCATTGATGCAGAGAAAACGCAGAACAAACAATTGTTCATATTAACTTCTCTTGGACTGTCCAACTTCATGGAAATGACATCAGCGAAAATGTTACATGAAACTTCATTGAATTCATCTCTAGAAGTTCCTCTGAACTCTGTAATCAACAAATAAGGCATTGTTGGGTCTGCTTGTATTGGCAATCTGTCCAGTATCTTCTGTCTCAGACTCCTCAACGAGTCGCGGCCTTTGCAAGTGTGTGTATGAACAGTACTCGTCAATGCTTCAACGTACATCGACAAAATAACAATGTCACGACACTTTTCGAGGCTTTCTAATGTTGCTGGGCCAAGAACAGGGAAATCAGCGGAAAGAATGCGTCGAAAGATATGGTGGTAGTCTCCTGCTGTTATCTTCTGTGTGTTTGTGTATCTGTTGAGGGAATCCAAACAGAAAGGAATGGATATTTCCATTGGCAAATTTATTACTAATGTTAACATGCGTGTTCCTATGGCTCTGATGAGTAAATACAAGTTCTTATCAATGATATTGTAGTCTTCTGTGACTGGGTTGTTGAATAACTGCTGGATACTTGTGTCACAGACTGGAGTGATGAATGAAATTATTGACATGAAAAATTTACAGATATTTGGGTTGTTGAAGTGTTCAAACATCCTAGGAACAATGATTAGGAATCTTAAACTAACATAGAAGCTTATAGTAACTGTATAAATCGGAGTTATCTCATGATTTTTGGCAAACTCAAAAATGGCTTTGAATTTTTGTACTTTCATCGTATTGGGGTCATGTATGTATGTAAGGAATGAATTGATGTCGTTTTTGACCGTAGAATTAATCTCTTGATTCTGATTTGTTGTAGGTGGCTTGAAATACGTTGTAAACATTTCAGGAATGGACTGGAAGAAACTATCAAGCTCCGTATCGTTCGAATGGTCGTATATAACGTAATGAGATTTATCTGATCCTGGATTTTCGATGAATTCTTTCGGCATCAAGTAATTGTATAAGCAAATCGTTGTTGATATGTGACAAATAATTCCAAGAGCAAGTCCTGGTGATAAATAGTCACATGTCTGGATATATTCGCATAACATTTGAGCATCGATATCATTTGAGAGGCTGAATGAAAAAATGTATAAGAACAATAACGAAAATGTCGAAATAGACTGTATATGTGTAATATTAGGATTTTCATTTGTTTCATTGAGAACTTCAATGATTGCTTGGGTTAAAACTTTCTTCATTGAAGGAGTATCTAGCAAAGGTTTAAATAATTGTATTGGAACTCGATTTCGAAGAAGGCGTTTGAAATGAATTTTCGCGGCAAAAATGTAATCTTGGTCCGTTCCAATATCTATTGACAGATTTGGATTGAACGTACGCCAGAAGTCCTCTTTGAACTCGCTGTTTAGAGGAAATGGATAAATTTGACCAAAAGCGGATTGTGGTTTGAGATATGATCTGATAATCGTGATTCTTTTATTAATTCGTTGATAGAATTCGTGCAATGCCCAATGTGGTTGAGAAATTCCCCAGTTTAAATCAAACGCGCCATTTATTAAAATTATTGGAGGAACTTTTGTAGAAATTAAATTAAGTAATTGGAGACATTGCTGCGTTTTTGTATCATTGTATTTACTTTTGTGCTTAGAAAGCGAGTCAGAAATCCAATAACTTAAATAACTGAACGTTGAAACAAGCTGCGTTGGAGGAGATTCGTTAACCATGTCCCTGAGAACATGAAAGCTGCCGTCGTCCGAACATAAAAACTTGACAGTTTGCGCCAAGACTAAATCGGGCGTCTCAAGGAGACGGAGCATAGGATTTTTTTGAGCAATCCTTTTTTGTACAAATATGGTATGGATATATAGTATATTAGATAATATTTATATCTCCAGTTTGTTTGGCCTTTATTGGAAAAGATCAAAATTTCGTATTTGGATTTCAATAGGTAATAGCATAATTTGGTGGTTGAAATAATTAGACATATGATTTCTATATACATATTACTTTGATTAAGATATTAACACATAGAATTCAAAAATTAATGAGATTGCACACATGAACATGATGGATAATAAGGTAAAATGGGCTCCATTATAGAAATTGAAGTGATACTTATGTAATATTAGTTAATTATTCTCTTTATATTAACAATCCAGCTATTTCAGTTTGTTTTCAATGAATATAATATATTCTGACTAATATTTCATTAGTAAGCTATATATTATCATGTAAATATAGCTTATGCGATTTCAACAATCGGAATTTACCCGCACCTCTCACCCAGCCACTCATTATTATACAATTCATAATTAGTTGGTTGGATGCGATATCAACAATGGGCAAATCAAACAAGATGTGAAAAATAAAATATTTAAGTTGCATTATTAGAATTTTTATTTCAATCCTATAAATGATATTGTTTTAATAATTATTTGATTTTATTGTTTGACTCTAATTGGAATCAGATAATCTCTTACTTAGCATGAAGAGAGGAAAGATATTCATAGATATCTTGACAGCCATAAGCTTTTGCATTAATTTCTGCAGTTCGACCTTGAGAGCCCTTTGTTTCTGGATTAGCTCCAGCAGCGATAAGACATTTGACAACTTCAAGATGATGCTGAGTTGTCGCATGTATGAGTGGAGTATCACCATTATCATCAGCATTTTCGAGATTAGCTCCGGCAGAGATAAGGCATTGAACAACATCAACACAACCCACTCTTGCAGCCTCAATGAGTGGAGTATACCCAATTGAATGCTTTTCTTCAATATTACCCTTAAATTTTTGTTATTGGACAAAAAAGTGACACCAAATCACACTTGTTTGTTGGATCTTACCATTCCAGATAAATATAGCAACTTGATTTTATGAAATTAGATAGATATATATGTGTACTTTTATCCCGTGTTGTTTTCTCGAAAACCTAATATCCTATGGGGATGCTGATTTTGAGCTTGTGTAAAAGTCAAGTGTCAATTATATGGCAATATTCTACCATATGTGGTGATGATATTTCAATATGTGTCTTTGTTAAAATTAAAAGTTTGAGATGAAATCAGCCTTATTTTATTTTGATGTGGTATTATTTTTTGTTCTCTATGATGCATTATAATAACATATTAGGAATAAATGCCAACGATTGATTTTCTTGAGAGTTTGGCACAAATCACGTCAAAAGATTATTGATGTCTGGCACGATCATGAGTTGTGCTTTTTTTGGCTTGTCGGGGTATTTTGCCTAATGGTTAGAACAGAATGGCTATGTGTTGTCGATAATCAGAAATAATTTATTTGGCGATATATTGTTTATCTAATTTGCAACTATATATTCAGGGGCTAAGACGGTTTATAGGAATAATGCACATAATGAGAAGGCTAGAAGTCGTGATTTTTTGGCGTATTACAAAAAAATCCTATAAAGAATCATATTTGAGCCATATTTTTAAATGCAATGATATAGTTATGGAATTTATATCCAGAATATATAAAGTAATATGAAATTGAGACTGAATAAAAAAAAATATAAAAAAAATTAAAGGAAATTAAGTAAAAATATGTTTGACATTTATCAAATATAGGTAGAAAATGTGGTGGTACATTTATTATCAAAAAATAGGGTTAAAATTTTTGAATAAAAAAAAATATTCGATTAGAACAAATTATAAAGTGAAAATATAAATCTTACTTAAGAAGATTAATGATTGGTGATATAAAATGCTAAATTTTAATAGAAGCAAAATAAAAAATAAGCGATCTTATATTATTATTAAGAAAACAAACAATAAACTTTTTGGCATAATGGGATGGTCTGTATGCCAAGATTAAATGGATTGAGTTCGAATCAGGACAGTATTTTTTTTGATTTTCGCATTTGATACTCATAATATTAAAATGGGATAAATTAATGATATATTTATAAGGTAGATTTCAAATATATAAATATCAAAGAAAATGACAAACTTTTTTCTTAATTTTTTTTATTTTAACAATAAATTACTCAATTTCGATCAAACAAATGGTTTTATTCGTCTTAATATTCAAATATATATATGAATGCCGATAATGTGGTCGAGAGGAACGGTTAGAGGCGGTTTAAAAATGTATGGCCTGCTAGCAAGATGTTACAGCTTGAAGCCGGTTGGGTTCCGAATCTTCGCCTCCTGAGATCTCACGAAGATCGCCCAATTCAGAAAAACGCCTCCCCTTGGTGCGCTTGAGCTGCCTGCATAGTTAGCAGATCATTTTGTTTTTTGCTTTAGGTTGTTAGCGAGCTTTAAATTGTTAGATCATTGATGCAATGCGTATGAAAATATTCATGCATTAGACAAGAACTTTCTTAATTTGAAAGTAGTATGCAGGAATAGATCGAACAATTTAATAAATTAATGGGATCCACCTATAAAGTTCTAATGTTGGAAGTGATTCCCATTGGATTAATCGCAAAATGGGGTACTGGTCCGGAATTGGGTTCAGATAGCGGTATTTTGACCGACAGGAGTGCATATTACACTCTTGTCGGTCAAACTTTTGCAATCACATTCTGATTGCAACAAATTGTCTCATTCTGGGAGACATGCAGTGGCAATGTCTCCCGGAATGACACATTGTGACCGACAGGAGTGCATATTACACTCTTGTCGGTCAAACTTTTGCAATCACATTCTCATTATACAATCTCTTTATTTTCTTGCCTGTCCATACATATAATTAGTACATAAACAATATACCTTATTCACAAATCCCTTAAGCACAAATTTACCATATGATTTGTATTTATCTTTAAAAATCTTAATATTTTCAATAATTATTGAATTCTACATCTATTTAGTTTATCAAAACACTCAATGTTATAAAATCATATTAGTTTATATCATTTATCATCAGTTTTCATTTTACGCATGTAGTTTTTAAATCTCTATCAATTTTGAAATGAACAATATATTCACAATTATATGCAGTGTCAATAGATATCTTGTTGCCTATGAAATTAACAATTTTTTCAAATTATATTGATATTCTTCAAATTGTGAATTTGTTACATTTAATTACAAATATTGTCTTCTCCCTTATTTTGCATTTGACTTACCTTAATAACCAAGCTTAATTTTAACAATTGATACCCAATTCAAAATGTCTTTCCAAAATTAGTCGAATTTCAAAAATTGACATGATACCACATTCTACATCAATTGGAATTAAGAATATTCCAAATTAAATAAAAAATATCAATCTTTTCAAAATTTATAATATTATCTTTTTTTAAACTGTTATTATATCATTATCATTCATAGCCTGACTTATCAAAATGAATTTCAATTCATATTGTTCAAATAAAGCATTACTTTGAAAGTTTGAATCATTACTCCGACATATTTTCCTATATAGTAAAATCACAACCGAGATTGATATATGCATAACATTTCTAGCCATTTGCATGTAGATATGTGAAATTTTAACTCTAATTTTAAAATATTATAATTTTTTTTATATATCATGTCATTATGTATAAATCAATTCACCGGATCATATATATTAATATATCTGTAATTGAATAGACTAGGCCAATTACATTAGTTTGATATCTTGATAACTTTTTAGATTTAGATTTCAACCTCAGCAATATATACTACTATGTACCAGTAATATAATGTTATAATAATGGGTTTGGATCTTCATGTAGTGTGGTTTTACAAGCAAAATAAATTTCGTCTAATTGCACTATGAATGTCATTAGTAGACTACTAAAATCATATGGTAGATTCTCTAGTGCCTACATAAGTATATGGTATATGTCACAAAGAATGTCTCCAATCAGGGAGCTGTATTAATGAGCTTTTATAAAAATTTACGGGCGTGTCAGATTCCAATAACAAAAACTTTAGGGTAGCTCCAGCATCAATAAGGCATTTGACAATTTCAGTATAACCATTGCATGATGCATACATTAGTAGTGAATATCCATTACTGTTGAGTAATTTTATATTAGCTCCAACTGAGATGAGGTATTGAACAACTTCAGGGTGATTATTTTCTAAGGCTGAAAAGAGTGGAGTTCTATAACCACCTACTTCTTTATCAGCACCAATAGAGATCAGATATTTAACAACTTCAAGTTGATCATTTCTTGATGCATTTATGAGCGGAGTGTTTCCAGATAAATCCCCTATTTCTTTATCAGCTCCAGCAGATATGAGATATTTAACAATTTCAAGAGCACCAGCTGCTGAAGCTACTGTCAGCGGAGATTGTCCATACATATCCTTTGATTTAATGTTGCAACCGTAATCTACGAGATCTTTGGCAAGTCTGAAATTTCCATTGGAACAGGCCTGAATAAGGATATTAGTTCGTACATAAAAGATCTCGCAATCACAAAGTCCTGCTTCACAAGCTTTTACAAACATTTCATGATTTCCTTTTTCTGAAAGTTCATCAAGGAATTCGTAAGTAGCAAAGAAATCATCACTATTGGCAAGATCTTCTATTTTATGTAAGATATCTTCTGATTGACTTGAAACATCAGGTGTGTTATCCTGATTCATTATTGTCAATTAAATTGTATATTCAATTAGATTGTTCCATTGAATTATACTCTTAAATCAAAATACTTTCGGATTTTCAGATATTTCATTTCTCAACTTTTGTAGTATTTTTTTGGCTGCAACGATATCGTTATCGACTGTTTACAATTTTATATCGTCATCGTCTTTTTGAATCAGTTCATAAAATTATTGAAAAGTTGATTTACAGTTTGAAGCAAAAAGATTTTATTTAGAAGAATATATCTCCTTTGAAAAAAGTCTCATAAAGTCCAAAATGACAGAATGATAAATGGATATTCGATTAATATAATAATTGATTCAAAAGCAATATTATTAATGTAGTTTTTGTTGTGAAATAAAAGCACCAGTAGAAAATATAGAGTTCTGTTGCTTGTTTTGATAAAGATTATCAAATCCTGAAATTTGGATTTTTTTTTATTATAATTAAATAAAGAACAGAGTTTACAAATAAATTAAACTTCAACAAGTGTTGATGAATCATCAGATTCGTATTCCTCTTTCATGATTGGATACTTTCTTGTCTCGAACCATCTTAATATCTTCACAGGGATCGAGTTATTGTTTGCATCATCAACTCTTTCTTCGAGAAGTCCATAAAGATAGTAACATCCTTCAGAAAGAAGGAAACCGAACCAAATATCAATGGTATAATGGTTCCTTGACAATGTAATATAGCAAATACCAATCAAAAATGTGTACAATGAACCAAGTTTGACAAATGTTGATCCAAGAGTTGGCAACATTCTGGATGTTGTCTCCATAATCCATCTGCTTGATTGCCACATGAACATTGTGTGTCCGGAAACAATTAAATCGCCGCATTGAGGCAATTTTGCGAACATTCCGAATCCGAAAGTCCAAGTTAAAGCAATTTTGAGAGGATTAAGAGAGCGGAGACGGTCAAGTTCCTTTGGATCAGCGCAAGGACAGTTTGGAAGACCTGCACATGGTGCTGGCATCGAAGTAATGACAAAAGAAATGGCTCTGATGACACATTCGATACCGTAGAGTAAAAGGAACTTTCTAGCGTTGGCGACATCGGGGCAAATGAAGCATAATATGACAAGAAATGCAATGTAGACGACGCAGAGAAGGTTTGAAAACTGCATTTCTAAAAATGTCTTGGAACTTCTGATTTCTTGTCTGGAAGATATTATGGATGAAATCAGGTAATGGTGTTCCAATAGGCATCTGACGAGCAGCCATAGCGTTGAAAAAGGTCATGAATAAAATACCAAAGACAAATACGCCAAGAGTAGCGATATCTTGTTTTTCAAGTGAAATAAACTTGCGTAATGACTTCTTTTCGCCATCATTTGGTCCATCGTCGTATGTTTGCATGTTTCCTTTGTTGATTTTTCTCGTTTTCTTGTTGATCGGCGTGGGAAGCTTCCATTCTCCGAATATAGCAATAACATTCATAGAAATGTAAGCAAATGTAAGCCAATAAACTGTTTTTGATGGAACTAAATATTGAAGAAGATTTGTGAAGATAAAAGTAGCAAATCCTGCAATCGTAGCAACTGCGTTATGCCTTCTTCCTGAAAATAGCGATGTTCCAAGAATTAAATAAACGAAAAATGATGATAATAAAATTGTGCAAATTGTACAGACATAAACACCAACACTTTGCTGAAAAGCATAAAATATAAGTGAATATAACGTGAAAACGATGACCGGCGTATTTTCGATCAGCCATACGATCATAATGTTGAAATCGTGGCCAAATCCGGTAGGGTATTCTAGGATCAAAATAGTGTAATTCCAAATAATATGCACTAAAATGGCTGATGCGGCAATGGCCACTGAATTTGGAATGCTGGTAAGGAGTGCACCCAATGCTGATCCGGTATGGAGGTGAATTGGGATTGTTAGGACATTAAGGATCTTCTTGAAAAGTGAAAGTGTTTGTTCTACTTTCGGACTTTCAGATTGTAAGCCATTTCTATAGGATTTCAGACCAATAATAATGGCTAATGGGATAAATAAGAAGACATTGAATGCAATCTGAAGAGGAAATGATGGAAATAGCTTTGGAGAAAGCGACATTACATCTCTAAAGGCTGCAAGAATTTTTGTCATGATATGTGGCTCTTCGGGGTAGAATATTGATAGCATGGATGATATAATCATACTAATTTGAATGGTTAGTATGTTGGAATTGCTATCGTTTGATTTCCAACTTTCTTGAGCAGCCATCTTTGTTGGAATCTCAATTTCAGAAAGATGCGATAGCTCTTCTGGTTCATTGGGGCCCATGCCTTCTATGTCTGTTGAAATGACGTCGCTGGATTGGTTGTCCAAAATTTAAATGCAATCTATGATCGGAAATTGAGAAGACTCAAAATAAAAGTTTTTAATTCTTAATAAGCATCTAAATATCAAAAAAATTTAACGAAGATTTGAAAAACTTTACGATCAAAAATCCAGTAACATTTACAGAAATTTTGGGTCATAAAAATCAAATATGCATAATTATGTGCGTATAATAATATTTTACTAATTCTATTAAAACCTTAATACTATTCAAAATAAAAAACTACCGTATCAAAATTTTATCTATTATAGCATTTTCTTTTACCGTTGTAGCTCGAATTTATATAGATGCAATTCACTAAAGTCCAAGGGCAGATATCCTTAACGATTATTTCAGAAAACATGATTTCTCATTTATAATCGGGAAGTTTCAGTTTATCAGGATATGATATTTAAATTAATTATCTTATCAGACCTGTGAATTAATCAGAGCAGTAGGCTTATTTTTCCAGAAATTTTGGGCATCGCCCTCTAAATTGCTCTAAGCCAAAAATCACATCATTCCAGAGTTGTTGGTTATTAATTCATATAGATACCCATTTTTCTCTTTCTATTTTTTTATTTGAATTCAAAATAATTTAAATTAAAGGTAATTTGATTAACAAGGAAACAAAAACATGATGATATTCGATATTTGAATAAAGTTACTAGTATTCATATCTCCGCCACTCTTTATAGCATTGACATGTGATATAAAAATCAAAAAAAATATTGATCCTGCAATTTAACTTCATCTATATTGGGATACGATTGAATTTTATGTAACGGTTAATTCCAATATCTATAAGCCAACACCTCTCAGATAGAATTTATTCATAAATTTCGGATATTATTTTTCAAATTTTAATTCCATTACTTTCAACAGAATCAATAGCAAACCACAGCATACACATGCAACACCATGCAAATCCAACGCAATTTTCTATGATTTGTATCAAGTATATATTTTTATTAACAATATTACTAATGTTTTACAGATTTAGGTTTAAAATTGTGATTACATACAAATTTTGTGCATAGAATTATATTTGTTTGAATTATAAACAACTTATTGAAATTTTTGCATTTTCATTTTCAAAGATACTGACCAAAAACAACGAATCATTATTTACCACAAGCATCTATCATTGATTTTGTTATCCTTCCAATTAAATACCCCATTAAAAAAATAATTTCGCCTGTAAATTCGAAAAATTTAAGGGAGGCTTCCGACCAGAAAGCCCTCTCAATTTTTTGTGATGTTTACACTAAAAGTGAGATTCGTTAAGCGTTTTTCTCGTTGAATATTGAGTTTCCCGGATTTTAAGTTATTCATAAAGCTTCTCTATTAGGGTTGTTAGATTCCCGACGATAGGTGTCTTGGAAGATTTGCCTGGTGTCATCATAGTGTCTTTAAATCAAAAATTTTATTTTGGAGTTAGTTTTATTGATTTTTCAATAAAAAACATTTCTAAAACAAGAAAATAAAACGATAAAATATTTATATTTTATATAAGGATCTTATATATTTAAAATAAATATCATTTTATTTTTTTCATTGGTGTCTGTCAAACCATAATACACTATTCAAAAATTCAATGCGTCTTGCGGTTTCAAAAGACACCTTCAAATTGAACGATAGCACAGACACTATTGAATTTTACCCATTTTATTTAGTTTTTACCCTTTTTATTTTTAAGAATTAATGACTGAAACAGCCGTTTTGCTATGACCTCAATCACTTTTATTTATTATTTTAAATATTATTTAATTTTATTATTTGAATAGGCCAACTTATATTTGAGAAGCTCAATTTGAGACCACTTAATACATTGAAATATCATAAATTTTGAAATATTAAAAAGTGTATTTCAAAATATTGAAACTATAAAAATTTATAATACTGAAATTGAGACAAATTAATAAATTCAATGTGTTTTTTTTGAAATAACTCTCAAATATTATTTTTTTGTTTATTTAATGATGAATAAATATGATTACTTTAGTCAATCATAAAAACTAATTTAAGTTTAAAATAATGAAAGGATAATTTGATCGTTTTTTAAAATACAATTATTTTTGATGATTTGCAAGAATCTTTGAAAAGAATATAATATAGGTTCTATTTTTGTAAAATTTATCCAAATCATGTATTACATAAATTACGATTAAAACAATGAAAGAACCAAAAAGTGTGTTTTGTGTTTTGTTGTTGCGTGTTGGATGCGGGATCCTGTTATTTCCGAAATCGACAAAAAATTTGGAAATTTAATTTCCGAAATCGAAATTATATTACTGTTTTTAATATTCTTATATCAAAAGGATTAAAGTTCATTAAGAGAAAAACAATTCTTCTTCTTCAATCTATTGGCGCATTTATTTCTACACGCCAATAAGGAAGGGAAAATTATAAGACACCATGGTGTCTTCAAAACGCTAATTTTTGATATTTTTAACAACCCTATTCTCTATATTATACTCTATCTACTGATATGATTATTTTTGAAAAATCTCTTAAATCGACCTGCACTGAATTTTTTAGGGAAAATTCGAAATTTTATAGGCGTTTTCTGTAACGTTTTTTTACGGAATAAAATCCGAAAAATAATTTTTTGAAGAATCATTTGGGTAGAATACTTATCGAAAATTATATTTATTATAATTTTGGTCAATAAAAATAAGCGGATTCAAAACTGGCAAAAACCCTTTCGGCAATTTGTGGACGATTCCGAACCCCCTCATTTTTGAAATTTAATAAGAAAAATAGAATCTTTATTAAATATAGATTTTAAAAAACTTGGTTATAAATTACGAAATTTTCTCACTTGGGCTAAAAAGTGACAATTTGGTCGGAAGCCACCCTTAATTTAAAACGATGTATAACTAACGAAAAACCACAGGAACTTAGCCAAAAATGACTATTTCATTGCGATATCTACATAATCGCCACTATTTTTTGAAACATCTCATAATTTAATGTGGTTTTTGATGAATCCCAACACTATCTTAAACCATAGTAGGTATATAATTATATTTCGTAATTAGATTATGTAAGTATATAATTTTTCTATCGTTTTTTATAAAAAATAGCAAAAAAATCAATAAAATGACAATAAATACACCATTAATTCAATGGGTACCACAGATTAAAGTCGATATTCATCAAATTCTTGTCATGTACAGGAAAGTTGTTGTTCACAGATGCAAAATCGCATGCATTTGCGCAGAATTACAAAAATTTCGATCAAATGTGATGAATAGAGTACGTCCAGGACAGATCGCATCGCCAAAGGAGCATGGAGAGATACAGAAACTCATCTCACATATCAAAGGAATGTATGGATTAGTTCAATCTTTATGTGAAGATCAATATATCAATACAGTACTTCATAAATCGCCGAGGGAGATTCTGCAGCATCTAAGGGAGTTTAGAATGAACTTTAATGCACTTACTGTCTCATTAAAACTTGCAAATAAAGATCCATTACCTCTAAACCAAGCGCAGGAGGCAATAGATGATCTGGCTGATCTCCAAGACATAGTTGAACGTCTTAAATTCATGAAAAATGAAAATCTTTTGCAAGAATCGAATTCTGTTTTGTATGCAAAGCGTCTTGAAGAGTTGGAAGGCATTGTGCGCGAATACCAGAATGATGAAGAAGAATCAAATCAATCTCTTAGGGAGAAAACGCGTATTTTGACCCAGGAAGAGATAAATGATAAGGTTAAATTCCTTGAACCATGGATTTACAAACAATTCGACTTCGATCTGAAGAAAGTGATTGGACATGGAGCATTTGCTGATGTCTATTGGTCTTATCAAGTGAGTGATAACATGAATAACAGAATTGTCGCTGTTAAAAAGATGAAAGCTGCGCATTTCACTCAATATTCCCTTGAAATGTTCATGAGAGAGATCACAATCTTCAGTAAAATGAACCATCCAGCGATTTTACCTTTTGTTGGCGTTACAATTACACCTCCTTTCTATATCGTCACTGAATTCATGGAAGGTGGATGCTTATACAACCGTCTTCATGACAACCAGCCGCTCAGAGACCCAACAAAGCTCACAATCATCGCAATTGGTGTTGCCCATGCAATGAAATACCTCCATTCACAGGGAATCGTACACAGAGACCTCAAATCCCTCAACGTTCTCCTTGATGCAAACGATTTTCCGAAAGTTTGCGATTTTGGAATGTCAAGAACTCTTCCGGAGAACGGCGAATTGATGTCAGGCAGCGTAGGAACAGTCCAGTGGATGGCTCCTGAGGTTCTCAAGTCCGAGCGCTACACAGAAAAAGCTGATGTTTACTCATACGGTGTTCTTCTATGGGAATTGCTAACAGGAGACTCTCCATTCAAGAAGATGAGAGATGTACAGGTAACGATAGCTGTTTTGTCCTCAAATGCAAGACCAATGATGCCTCCAAATCCATCAAGGATCTCCAAACTCATCAAAATCTGCTGGGACACAGACCCTGATAAGCGTCCTGACTTCGAAACAATTGCAAAAATACTTGAGTCCGGTGAATTAGACTTCCCTGGTGCAAGAAGAGAGGATATCGAAGCTTACATCAATCTCCTGAACGAACAGGACACAAGTAGTGTCAAAATCGATATCAACACACCTTCACAAGAAACAGCACAGGATATTGTCGATAAATTTTCCGACCCTGAAAAATGTTTGGACTCAATTTTGAAAGCAGAGTCACTTTTTGATGAAGAAAACTGGACACAGCTATTTTTGAATGCAAATATAGCAGAGAAGATCCATGAATCATTAACCAAATGTGAAGATGCAAGAGTTGCAAATGTTTTATTCCAATTAATTGCGAAATGTTTCAGAAACAATGAATTTCTCCATAAATTCATTGATTTGCAGCCAGTCGAAGCATTGATTGAAGTTGTAAGACATTTGTCTTCAACGTCAATGTCATACTGCGTAGAAGTATTGACTCCTCTTCTTAAATTAAACCTCTTGAAACTCAATGGTGAAGTGATAACAAAAATTTCCGCTTTTTTGGTCACTTCACAAATCAATCAAAGAAAGTTAACAGCAGACTTTCTCAAGGAAATGATTGACAGGAAGTGCTATGAAGAAGAAGCTTCTCTTGCTAATCCAGTCCATAATTGCTTGGTTAACGCGATGCCTGAAACAGAAGGAAATTTGCTTTTCTCCATTATCTCTCTTTTGGAAAAATTATCAACATTCAAGAGTGCGGCAGAAGCCATCAGATCATCAGTCGATGGCTTCAAGAGATTGCTTGAATTATGCAAAGTTTCCAATGAAGAAATCGCTTATCTAAGTTTAGTTGTCGTAAGAAGATTGTCTGAAGAATTGTCTTCTCCAAATTCTGATGACAAAATCAAACTGTTTTGTGGAGTGTTCCCTTCAATTGTTTTGAGATCAAGCAGATTTACCAATCTTTCATTGACAACACTAGCTTTGTCAGGAAGATCTGTAAATGGTCCGAAGATAATAGCAAATTGCAGAGAATGTTTGAGTTCTCTTCAAAAATGCCTTGAAATCAATGATGAAATAACAACATTGATTAGTTTGAAATTACTATCAACAATGTTCTATTTCAGATCTGTTTTCGGAATGATAGAATTCTTGGCAAAATACATAAAACCAAAATATTCTCATCCGTCAAAAAATGTCAGAAAATTGACAGCTGTTTGTCTTTCAATTTTCATGAAAAACGCAACAGAAGATTGGACGGAATTAATAGGAGAAGGACTTGTAGAGTTCATTAAAGGTCTTTTCAAAGAAGAAGATCTATTAATTGATGCATTAAAACTTTGTGGAGTTTTTTCAACAAAATTTGACGGTTCACGGCTTCTCTCAAAAAGTGGAATTGTTCAAGACATTGTTAATGTTTTAAACAAAGATGATGAGAGATTACAAGAGCTCAGTTGCATTGTTTTAGCATCATATAGCTCTCAATTTCCATTTTCAACTCCAGCTTTAGATGCAATTGAAACAATTTTAACATTTGTTGAAAAAGATTTTGCAGCTCCAAGTTCTTTGATTTTCATTGCAAATGTTGCAATAAACAAACAGGCCTCAATAAAGATTGCAAAGCGAGTCGGAATTCTTTTGAAAATGATTGAAGAAAAGAGAGACAACGAAACAATTATTCGTGTTTTAGTTGCTTTGCAAAGAATTTCCGCAAACACTGAAGCAGCAGAAATAATCATAAAAGAGAACGAAAAATTGTTTGTTTTGATGTCTGATTTATTTGGAACATCATTTGAGGGATACTCTTATACAATCATTAACTCTTTGTCTCTTATTTCTTGCGCGAAAGAAATTGTTTCTAAGACTCAAATTCCAAGTTTAGTCTACGAAAAAATCCGTCAAATGGAATTGACTGATCCTTTGAGACCTCAAATACTTAACTTAGTCTCAAGACTCGTGTTTTAAATTAGTTGTTTTCTAAATATTTTATTTTATATCTTATATTGTTTTTTAAGGATACACTTACTCATGAATGACAAACCCTTGTGACAATTCTGACATATATAGCTAATTAACAATGATACGACGAAATAAATAAATAAATAAAAAAAAGGAAAATTAAGAATTGAAAGAATCAATATAGAAATTGCTCCCATATACCTGATATTCAGCAACAAATTCAAGTTAGAATAAGAGTTATATTTTCTTGTGTATATGAAGTATTTATAGCAAAATCTGAATAAAAATTGAGATAAGCAATAATGGAATTTGGGACATTTTTCTGCAGAAAATTGTTAAAAGAGGTGAAAGTGTTTGATATGAAATGGCAATTTCGGCAAAGCATTGAGCTGTACTAAAATGAGGAATACCAAGAATATATGTTGTGTCAATATTATCATAAATTGTTGCATTTATCAAATTCATATTTCCAATCTCAACAAACGAAGATGACACATGAATAATGCCGTTTTGGGTCGGTAATATATTTTCAACTGAATTCTTTCTTATCGCACAATTGCTAATATTTAATTCACCGTTAGAAATAACAAATATTCCTTCAAGATTTCTAGCAATAGAATTATTCATTACATTGCAATATGATATTGTGTTATTAAAATTTTGGTGATACAAAGAATTATATCCATTAGCATGATTATTTGAAAAAGTGCACAATTTTACTGATGAATAAATTGATGATTTAATTGCATGTGATGATTCAGCATAACAGTCAACGGTGTTGGATATATTTGTATTATATATAGTGCTACATCCATTTAAAAAATAAGCTGCTGTTGGAGACATAGTAGTTCCTTTGGAAAATTGAATTGAGTTCTCTGAAAATATTAAATAGTGATTCAAATCATTTGAAACTGCAAAATATGAAAATAGTCCACGACCATAGGTTAATGTATTATACAACTCACTACCAAATGAACAACAAAGTCGAATAAGAACACTTCCATATTTGTCAAAGAAAATTGATCCTCCAGTAGTTTCCATGCTTGAGCAATTATTGAATACACAGAATTCAGATGTAAGACTAACCAAAGAAGATTTTGATTGGGAGATGAATATAGCTCTATTTTCAAGATCGTAGAATAAACAATTTTGGACAAAATAGGAAAAAGCTTCAGATTTAATAAAAGCATATGAAGGATAGTATTGATTTCTATAGTATGACTTAATAATCTATTTCATTTGTCTTTGTAAAAAATGCCACTTTTAGATTTCAATTGAACAATAACGATACCGATAATTTAACTTTAAATTAAAAGAGGTAAAGATTTATGAATTATATCCACCGATTATTCATTTGATAGGTACTTTAAATATTAATATGGGAAAATATCTAGTCGATGTATTTATAACCTTATTTTGTTCAAAAAAAATCATAGTAATAATTATGCCTTTTTCAATAGAACAAACATAATATCTAAATTAGAAATTAAAGATACATGAGAATTGCATCTGCATAATGCGGTAAAAAGAGGAGTTAATGTTTCATAGGAAGCGGCAATTTCTGCAAAACATTGTGCTGAACTAAAATGAGGAATTCCAAGAATATAAATTGATTCAATGGTTTCAGTTATCACAGCATTTCTTGTCCAAAATAAATTTGTCGCAGAATTATTCATAATGTTACAATATGATATGGTGTTATTTATGTTAAATTTGTATGTAACTGAATTACATGTATTTGCTTGATTATTTGTAAAAGTGCATAATTTTACGCCGAATAAATTGTACTTTTAATGTCATAAGATGATTCAGCAAAGTAGTTGATGGTGTTAGATATATTTGTGCAATACATTGTACAGCATCCATATTGAAAAATTACTGATGATGGAATATCTGGAGTGCCTTGGCAATATTGAATTGAATTTTCTGATAAAATTGAATGATGATTCAAATCATTTGAAATCACTATCCTTGAAAAAAGTCCACGATATGTATTCGCAGGCATCGTGCTATAAATGCAACTACTAAATGAGCAACAATATTTGATAAGAATACTTCCTAAGTCTCTAAAAAGAACTGCTCCTGCATCTGAATCGAACGTCGAGCAATTGTTGAGAACGCATAACTCACATGTGAGATAGACAAGAGATGATTTCGATTGATTAACTCATATTGCTCTGTTTGTGAGCTCGGAAAAAATGCAATCATGGACATAATATGATAAAGCCTGGGATCTCTCAAAAGTATAAGGGCTATAATAATGGCTTCGATAATATGAATTAATGATTCATTATGGTTCGTCATTGATGCAATATGCCATTTTTTATTTCAAAAGAGTCAATATAAAAGAATTAAGGCAGCGCATACGCCTCTCCGACTTTAATTTAAATTTCTGACAAGTGGGGTATTAGGATTCAAAAATGAGAGGATATTGATTGCCTTTTTAAACTAAATTGGTTCACAGATATCTGATGTTAAGCGACAAATCCATGAAAAAATAAGAAATTATATGGGTAATATTCAATGTTTAAAGCAAAATAGGAATAAAGATTGAGATAAATAATAATGGAACTTGTGAGGTTTTTCTGCAGAATATAGATATATTGGGTGTTAATGTTTGATATGAAATGGCAATTTCGGCAAAGCATTGAGCTGTACTAAAATGAGGAATACCAAGAATATATGTTGTGTCAATATTATCATAAATTGTTGCATTCATCAAATTCATATTTCCAATCTCAACAAACGAAGATGACACATGAATAATGCCATTATGAGTCCATAATAAATTCCCTGCCGAATTCTTTCTTATCACACAATTGCTAATATTTAATTCACCGTCATATAAAGTAAATATTCCTTCAGAGCTGCCTACAATTGAATTATTTATTGCACTGCAATATGATATTGTATTATTAAAATTTTGGTGATACAATGAATTACATGCATAGGCATGATTATTTGAAAAAGTGCACAATTTTACTGATGAATAAATCGAGTTTCTAATTCCATATGATGATTCAGCAAAACAGTCAACGGTGTTGGATATATTTGTATTATATATTGTACTGCATCCATTTTGGAAATGAGCTACTGTCGGATCCCATTGAGGATTTCCTTTAGAAAATTGAATTGAGTTCTCTGAAAATATTGAATAGTGATTCAAATCATTTGAGATTTCTAAATTTGAAAATAGTCCACGACCATAAGTTTTAGTATTATGCAATTCACTGCCAAAGGAACAGCAAAGTCTTATGAGAACGTTTCCATATTTTTCAAAGAAAATTGATCCTCCAGTAGTTTCCATGCTTGAGCAATTATTGAATACACAGAATTCAGATGTAAGACTAACCAAAGAAGATTTTGATTGGGAGATGAATATAGCTCTATTTTCAAGATCGTAGAATAAACAATTTTGGACAAAATAGGAAAAAGCTTCAGATTTAATAAAAGCATATGAAGGATAGTATTGATTTCTATAGTATGACTTAATAATCTATTTCATTTGTCTTTGTAAAAAATGCCACTTTTAGATTTCAATTGAACAATAACGATACCGATAATTTAACTTTAAATTAAAAGAGGTAAAGATTTATGAATTATATCCACCGATTATTCATTTGATAGGTACTTTAAATATTATGCAAACGAACTATAATTTTATAACATTATTTTGTTCAAAAAAAATATCATAGTAATAATTATGTTTTTACAATAGAACAAACATAATAGCTGAATTAGAAAATAAAGGTGCATGAGAATTTTTCACGATTGAAATATTTAAATATTAATATGACTCATCTTTCTATTTTGTTATTATTACACGATATAATCAAGTCATGTGAAAGAAGTAATCACTTCAAACTTTCATTCACACAATAAAACCCTATTTTAATAATAACAAAAAAAGTTCTAACTTTTATCCAACCAAAAATATCAATGTTTTTCCTTAGAAAATTGAGATATCAAGTTTGGATTGTCAAGAAAATTGAGAGATTGTAAGAAAAATGCATTATTAAATTGAATGAATAACTGTTCTATGTCAGTTACATCACATGAAAAATACAATATTAAATATTGAAGTAAAAAAATATAGAATTTTTATTATAAAAATAAATCTATAAAAAATTATTGTGGATGTAAGAATTTCTCGTATTCTTGAGTTATCATTGAAACATCTTCTGTTTCAGAAGCAGCAATTTCGAAAGCCAGTCCGTGATTCTCTTTACTTCCAGAGCAAATCAACATCATTGACTGACTTCTACTCTGCAACTTAAATGCTTCAATATCTACACATTTTGCGCATTCTTCAGTAGAAAACTTCTGCTGATTCAAGAAAACTCCCAAAACAGAAAACAAAGTGACAAAATCTCTTGATTTCTTTGACAAATTATTAAACAAAAACTGAGGAACATCCAAATGTTTTGCACTTTGTAAAACAGACAATAAGAATCTTCCCAATCTCGCGTTCGGATACGAAACAAATCTCTCAGACGCGAGAGAAATAAACATGTTTTTGATTGATCTTATTGAGTTTTCATCAGTAGTTATTTGCAACGTCAATCCATAGCTTTCTTCAATCGAATTCATGAGATATTCATTATCGAAAGGAAGAGAGAACAAGTATTTGATCAAATCTATATCCCTTATTCCAAGATGAACTAAAAACTCTAAACAATAACAAATGCATGCTTTTCTTTTGTCAGATAAAAATTTGACTTTGATTTTGTCACAAAAATTAGTTGGAACTAAATTAGAATTCGAATTCGTCAAAAGAGAATAAACTAAATCCGAAAAATTCTGCGACAACAAGAAATTCAATTCAATCAATCCGAAATAATTAAACAAAATCGGAAATACTTTCAAAGATAGTGTCATGTTATTATTAGGAAAAGTAACATCAGTTAACAAACTCAAAGATCTCATAATTGCGGCAATTGTCGATGCTCTGTTGTTCGAATAATTGAAACAGTTCTCAATGTAACTCTGCGTCAAATTAAATGTTGTCATATTTTTGAGAGAAACCGTAAAAAGTAATTCAATAAACAGAGGAAGTAAAATAGAATTATAAGGAAGAGAAATCGCGTTTGTGAAGTAACTTGGTAAATTGTTACTATCCAAAAATGGTATCAAATACTTGAGAATTCTAAAGATATCTAAATAACAACTATCAGAACAAACTTGAATCAAATTTGGCAAATTTTGTTTGATAAAAATGAAAAATTTTTGTTGGGCGGTTTTTTCGGTTTTGACAGCTTCACAACACATCAACAAAAATCTTGTGAAAGCGGATTTCTTCTTAGAAGACGTCATGTCAGGGAAAATCACAAACATCCTCAAACAAAAGTCAAAAATGAAGTCAATTGGGAAAAGTGGATTTGAAAGGAACGATAAAAGTGGCGGAATTTGTTTTACCTTGAAATCTGGTTCGTCTTTGAAGAAATCTAAGAAATAAACAGGGTCTGCATCGACAAAAGCCGCAATGTTTTTGTTTTTAGTGTAATACAAAATCAAGTTTTTGTCAATTTTTTGACCAAGTTTTCTCTCAATTTTTTCTTTGATTTCGGACGATAGATTATTTACAAAACCGTTTCCAGCAAAACATTGAATGAAATTACCAAAAATTCTATCTGTCAGTACAATCATGTGTTTCTGGATTATTGACAAATCCAGAGGTTGTTTGACTCTTTTTGCGAAATCCAGAAGAGTTTTCATTCCTTTTATGTCGAAATTCAGTTCGAAATATTCGAAACTTTTCATGAATAAACTGGAGTCAACTTGTGAATTCCTGTTTTCGTAGAATGACCTTAATAAAGAGATTTCTTTCACAAAAACATTTAATCCTAAAATAGGAGAAACAGTACTCAATTTCGTGTTCTCTATTTTTGTCAAATTAAATGTTTTTTCTTTCGGTTTTTCATCAATTAAATCACAAATGTCAAAAGTATTGAATTTTCGACGGTTTTCTTTGATGTACTCAATTAAATTCTCTAAATCAAAATTATCCCTGTGCGAAAATATATATTCCCAGTGAAGTGAAGTGAAAGTGTCAGATTTTGTCAAATGCCACTTCACTTCACTTTTCCTTTGTAAGAAAACCGTTAAGTTGCGGTTAATTGGCACATCATTTATTAACCATTCCGTGATTGTATTTTCTTTGAGATAATTCTCAATTTTTTCATCGTATCGGCCGTTTTGTTCGTTAGAATATTCAATGAAAGCGAGAGCTTTATCGTCCGAAATTTTTGGTAAAATTGATTGGCCTGATACGTGTAATAATCTGTAAAGTAAAGAAATTTGAGAAGTTTTTGTGATTCTCTTCAAAAGTTTGTCAACTGAGGCCATTGCGAACTCGTGGTCGATCATGTCCATGATGACGAACGAGAAGAAGAAGAGATCAGTGTTTTCTATCACGTCATCGTCCAAAAAAGCTCTGGCAATCTGTTGAATATTCTCAGGAATGGGTTTTCCGGTCCTTATAATGAGGGAAAGGCAACTGGCAGCAACTGTATCATCGGAAGTGGTCATCAGCAAGTACTGGTTCATGTCCCAGAACAAATTAAAATTATTCGGGTTGGCATTATACATCAGAATGGCTTCTTCAAGGGCTATTATGTCGAATACGGGTATAAGCTTCAAGGAAATCATGAAAAGAGAGTTGATATCCCTGATTTGATCGGTTGATAAGCTACACATGAACAAGAAAGCATTTCTGATATGTCTGAGTGCCTTCTTGTGGCTTAATACGGGGTTTGATACTATATCCGTGTCGATACTGTCTAAGAATGGAGTATCAATACTCTTATCTACGTATTTCTTGAGAGATGAGTCGACAGAGGACTGTGTATACTGCTGCCAATACTTAACTATGTATCTAAATGTGTATTCTCTGACCCTGTCCGGAATAATTTTTTCTGGAACGCGACTTAAGAAGAGAAAAGCATTTGGAGTAACACGTGTGTCATCGTATTGCTCTAATACTTCATATGCGATCTGTACGAAATAAGAAAACTGTGGAGTTTTGAAGTATTTCGCTAATTTTGATAATAATTTGAATCTTTTCTCGCAAACAAGGTCGTCTATCCAGTCACTCCACATCAGACGGTTAAGTATCATGTCAATATTCGAATAAGATGAGAATCTGACGAAAGATTTAATTGCAGATTTGCATAATCTTTCATTTGAGCTTAAAGAGAACTCAATGAGCCTATCAACAACAAGATCAACATATCTCGGTATCAAATTAGGCTCTATTTCGTCTATAACCTTAGTTACGGCCTCATCATGAACCCAATTTTTATTTTTCGTCCTCAAAATGAGTTCAAGGAGTTGTAAATGAAGTCTTTTCTTGCATCTCCTTAACATTCCTTTGATACATCTGGCAAATGACTCAATTAAGACACAATATAAATCATTTTCTGAATTTTTGTACTTTAAAAGCATTTCTGCAATGACATCTGCATCACAGTTTTCGTTAGCTTCGAAATATGATGCAATTGCTTGCAATTTCGCTGCTTTTATCTGATCATTATCCTTTGCATCGTCTTTTAGCTCTTCTAGAGGTGTAGGAAGCAAAAACAACCTAACTTTGTATACAGACGAATATTGTTTTTGTGTAAATTGTCGGATTTTCTCGTAAAACGAATCATATTCAGGAGTTCCCTTGATATAATTGAGATGTAATGAGCAAATCATGCAGGAGCTTTCGAAAACTGATAGATTGGTTGCAGATTCTCTTGATAACTCTTCAAGAGCTGCGTCAATAAATAAATGTTTTCCTTTTTCGGATAAAGCATCGTAATTTTTTCTATTCGATAGTATCTGTGGTCCTAACCATATTGCGCATATTGATAAGTTGTTTTCTTGTATAAATTGCTCTAGCAAACTTAATAATTGATTTTTGCAGTCAATTAAGCTAACGACACATGAAACAAATGCGGCATTTGGGTTTCTACCGCATTTGAAGACCAACGATCTCAAAATGTTCTGATGGAATTCTAAAGGTAAATTTGTCATTAATGGGATGATTTGTGGTAAATATTTAAGATTTTCTGTCATATCGACATTAAAATGAGTTGATACTTGTACTTTTGAAACGAAATCATTGATACGAACAGGAGAAATAAATCTTGTTAAATATACGAATGTATTAATGATTGCAATGGATACTTTTGGTGAAATAGGTAATGGAGCAACTGCTTTATTGAATGATTCTGTAAATTCGTGTGAAATGAATGGAGTTACGCACATTAATAATCCGCCTAAAGCATTGTAAGCGCCAATCCTAACAGTTGGCTCGGAATGATCTGCATATCTGAATATTGCATTTAAAACAACTGCAAGAGATTGATTTATATTCGAATCTCTGAACTTTTCAAGCCAATTATACGAAAAACCCATCCTTAGTTTTCCTAATTCAGCAACAAGCTTTTCTTTAGGAGGATTTCTTTGATTTACATATGCATCAACAAGAAATCGAAGTGATGGATCGTGTTCTAAAATACTCATTACCTTCGAAATTAGAAAAAATGTCATGTAAAATGTCAAAAGTATACTCTTTGAATAATCGTTTTTAATAGTAAATTTACATGTCAGAAAACTTTGTTCATATATGAAAAAGTGAATCCAAAATTTAAAAATAACAATTCATCGTATGCAAAAGTGAATCCAAAATTTAAAAATCCGACTATTTTTTTTTCTCAAAAATTTTTCGTAAAAAAATTTATCATTTTCATGAGTAAATTCCCATATGACACACTAATGAATTCTGTCAAAGAATCTAATGATGTTTTTCATAGATTGTATAGACTACAGATAACAAGTGCGGACGAAATCAATGGTTTTTTCAAAGAACTTGATAATAATTTAAGCAGTTGTCATAAATCTAGCATTCTTCAAGCAATTTCAAGGGCTTTACAAGCGAACAATCGTTATATTATGTCTTATTTGACTTTAATGCAAAAGTTTTACCAAAAGTATTCAGATTTAAATAGCCAATCTGATTCATCTCTTGGAGAACACATTCTACAGAAATATTTTGGAATTACAGTAACTAAACCATATCAATTTAAAATCAGTAACTTATTAAAATCAATCATTCATGATGACGTGAAATTACTTGCTCCTATTGCAGAACAAAATGAATTTTCTCATGCTCAAGAGATAGACTTTTCTTACTTTCCATGCGTGAAAAATAGATTAAATCTCCTTGAAACATGTTGTTATTACGGTTCAGTTAATTGTTTCAAGTTTTTGAGATCAGCATTCTCTTCAGAAATCACAGATGTTTGTCTTCAACTTTCATTTTTAGAGGAAATCCTGATATTATTAGTGAATGTTTGAAATATCAAAAACCAAATGCTGAATGCATGAAATATGCAATTATGTCTCATAACATCGATTTTGTTACATTTCTAATGAACCAACATAATATTCCAATTGACGTCAACCAATGCATTAATTACGAAAACATTCAAGCATTTTTTATTCATTATGATCAATCAAATGATATAGAGGGATTCATTGCTAAAACATGTTATTTAATCGTTGATCAGAAAACTATTTTTTCTGCATTATATAAAATTACTTTTTCTCTTTTGCCTAAAATTTTAGATAAAAAATACCAAGGACTTCTTAACAGTGCAAAAGCAATTCTTATCTATGATTTTGATTCTCATGATGTAGATTTCAATTTCATAGATGATAATGGAAAAACTATTCTTCATCATGCTGCAGAACACTTTCATTTTGAATGGTGTGATTATATATTTGATAATTTAGGACCTATAGTCAACAAACAAGACAATGAAGGGAAGACGGCCCTTCATTATGCAGCAATTAATGATAATATAGAATTTTTAAATGAACTCTTATATAATAATATAAATTCCGAAATACGTGACGATGAAGGGAAGACAGCCCTTCATTATGCAGCAGAAAGTGGTATTAAAAGCATAACAAAGCAATTGTTATGTCCTTTTGACAATTGTACTGAAATATGCGACGATGAAGGAAAATTACCTCTACATTACGCAGTAATAAGTGGTAATGTCAAAACCGCATTAGCACTCATAGAGAGAACCAGTAGAATCAGAAAAAGGGATAATAATTCGAAGTTTCCTCTTCAATATGCTGTCGATGATCCAGAAATGTTTAAAAAACTCATTTTTGATCCAAAAACACGAAACCAGTATTATGAAAGAGAAGATGCATTGGAATGCAATAATATTGCATCTCAAGACGTACGAAGAATAATTTATGATTTGGAGCATTATCTCTGGTATCCGGGTGATGACTAAATCTTTTTAGAATATTATTCTGTTGAAATCTCGTTTTGATATGATTTATATTATCCTAGAATTTTAATTTACAAAATAAAAAAGTGAAAACAGTGTTTTGATGACTTATGGATGCACTCATCTCTTTCTGACTTCTTCTCATAACATTAGTATATGTCTTAGTTTAATATATTATATACTATATAACGTTTTAAAATGGCATTTTACCAAATAAAAAAATTAACTCGATTCTAAAAAAAAATACTAAACTCTGTTTCCTCCTTAAAGTCTCTTATTCAAATTTTTGATAGAGATTCACCCAATATTGAGGCAGAAAAACTATAGAGAGACTTTACGTAGGAAAATAGGCTTATGTGAATTTTTTTTTTTTTAAAAACCCTTTCACTTGTCTCAATGGAGCTATAATGGAGTGATCTTGAATTGAGGAATACTCCTGAATATATTTTTATTGAACGCGCGAGATAAATTTTATCTCATGAGCAGAATTGGGTATTTGCAACAATTGCAATCATATATTTTCAATTGAGAGTAGTGTTTATTATATAAATCCTCTTTAAAATCAATCAGGTTAATTAAACAAAAAAAAATAATAATAATAAATAAAAAAGTAATTATTTCAAAGCCTCTGGAACGCGTGGTCCTTCAGTTGGACATATCTTGGCCATCATTCCGCCAACAGCATTCAGAAATGCGAAAATTCCAGCCAAAACTCCAACAGATGTGACCAAAAACCTCATTGGGTTCTTGGATATGGATCTCTCGACAATGGTCATAGGAGAGAACATGTATTTGAAGTAAATTCCGGGTTGATAGAAAGATCCTGGGTTAAATATCTTTGCGCCTAAATTGTAGGAGTATTCGTATGATGTATATTGTAGAGCATCGTTGAATGTATGTAAAACTTTGGTAATAAATAGATCGTAAAGGTAAATTCGAGGTAATGAATCGCGATCTCTGAAAATCTTTCCACGAATAGGCGATCTGACGTTATCATACTTCTGTCCAACATAAAACTCGTGTATTGTGTGCGGACAACTTGCTTCTGGCGATAAACCAGTATCATGTTGGTGTCCTGTTCTCCTAAACTTAGTATTACGGCCTGGAGCAATATGGAATTGTCCTGGTGATTTGAACGTATGTATTGTTCCTTCAATCAGGCAGCTTTCTGACATATCTTTTTTGAAATTAACATTTCCCATGCATTGATCGAAAGGAAGTGGGTTAAAATCTTCACCTCTTGCCTCGAAAATAGCCTTTACTTCATCACATGTATTGCAGCATTCACCTTCTGGCTTTAATCCGTGACATGGTAGACAAATATCCTTTAAAGACTCGTTGCTGTAATCTATAAAGCGATTATCGACAGACATCCTTTTGAACTTGATATCATTCGAAACATCAAGCATTTCTACACCAATACTATCGAGTGCATCAAAATGTAAAAAGAAACATGGTAAAGCTACTTGAATTGAAAATGTAAAATTAACTGTGTTGTCTTTATCCAATTGTGGAATATTTAATAGATCACGGTAAACGATTGGTTTTGTATAATTGAATAATTCTGCAAAAATTAAGATAACAGCAATGATGGAGAATATAGCTGACATAAATTTGCCTCCAATTGTATGTAATGCAAATTCAGCATCTGCAAATTTATCGAAAATATCTAATTCTTTCAGTAAATTTTTCATTTGTCAGTTTTTTCATCTGAGAAATTCCAATTTTTAGATTTATTATTTAATTATCATCCAAATTCACAAAAAGTCCGTTGTTTGGTATTCATTATATTTGCTTTTCCAAACAAATGACGTTAAAGTTATCCAAAAACTTCAGAGAGTTTGGATGAACTCCTATAATCAATATATATATATATATATTGCCGAAGGTGGCTACGCTTGCCCGAAAGTGTGTTTACACTATAGATCGCCAAACTTTATTCACCTCAATCGGACTTAAAATCACATGATATGCTTGTCATTAAAATTAAATTCATGGGAAACAAGTTCGAAAATTGCGAAGTAGTTTTCTGTATACTGGAAGTTTTCAAGACTTCAATATCATAGAAATAAAAACTTTAGTATATACTCTACTAATATATATTTCAATATCATTAATATCTTTACTAAAAATGAAGTGATGAGAAATACTCGATATTGCATAACATCAATTTATGGTAACTTTAAATGAAGAACAAACAATATTCATATGAAAAATAGATTGGAAATAAGAATATTGTTAATTTTAATATAATTATCCAATCAGATTAGATTATGTTATTTGGCTCCAATAGATTTTAGATAATCGCTGACATTACTATTTGCATATGAGAGTGCTGTTTTTCCATATTTATTCTTTGCTTCTTTATCAGCTCCAACTGAGATAAGATATTGAACAACTTCAAGATGACCTTTTTCTGATGCATAAATGAGTGCAGTATCTCCATATTTATTCTTTGCATCTTTATCAGCTCCAACTGAGATAAGATATTTAACAACTGAAAGATTATTATACCATGATGCATACATGAGTGGAGTTCTTCCATATTTATTCTTTGCTTCTTTATCAGCTCCAACTGAGATAAGATATTTAACAACTGAAAGATTATTATACCATGATGCATACATGAGTGGAGTTCTTCCATATTTATTCTTTGCTTCTTTATCACAGCCACATTCAATGAGTGATTTGACAAGTTTAAGATTTCCTTTTTGGCTTGCAACATGAAGTACATTCATTTCATCCAATTTTGTCTTTTTTAACCAAAGACCTTCTTCACAAGCCTTTGAAATCATTTCGTGATTATCTTCAGAAGAAAGTTCTTCAAAGAATTTGTAAACACTATCAAAATCTTTTGTTTTCTTAAGTGATGAGATTTTGGTTAAAAATTCTTCAGAATAGTTGTGAGATTCATTAGTTCGAGTGACTGTAGTTTCTTTGGAAACATTTTGTATTTGATTTTGTAATGTTTTTATTTCTGTTTGAGGTTTTTTGATTTCTTCTGTAGAATCACCCATGTGTTTGTCGTTTTCTTTGAGAAAATCAATGATTCCATCAAATATATGGAATTTCATGTACTTTTTGACGAAGGTAAGAATTGAAATGACTTCTTCAATATTTTCGATAGTAACATTTGCTTTTCGTGTACCGATATATAATTCTTTGGAATTAAGAGTTGGTGAAGACTGTTTGAGAAGAGTAATGTACTGATCAGCTGTCAAACGTGAATATTTCATGATTGTTTTGATAGCCTCCATATCGAATGTATCAAAAAAGTTTTCGTTTTCAATATAATCACTGATATGAGCAGCAATGTATTCGAAATTCAGATTCATCCACTGATTCGATTTTTACAATATCGTAACTTTACAAAAAATCTGAAAAAAAAATTAAAATCGAAAATTAGACTAAAAATACTCTCATTGTTATATGATTATGAAAATATATCAATGAAATTTCATTTCAAAACAAATTTTGATAACAACACTTGCAAATTTAGAATTGTGAGCTGCAATGCGCTGATGTACAATTAGTATTTTGTAACATTCAATGTCATTTAGAAAATGTCCAATATTAGGTTAAATTCACAAGATCTCATATTTTTGGCACATTCTAATGGGAATGAAAGATAAAATGCACCTCAAAACATTTCATTATCACCCCAAATTATCAGTTTATAAGTTTTGCATCAAATTCGTCAAAAAAATTGAGAGCGAATGTCAGTAAAAAATTTTATATATATAAAACAAAATTTTAAGATTGGATTAACAACCTGAGAATATTCTTCAAACTTTCGTACTTAGAAGTCTGAAGGTTCTGTGTCTGCACCATTCCCCAAATAATGATGAAATAGTTAGAGAAATAGTTCAAGTAAATATTTGCCTGTCTATTAAACATTTGTCTCATTTTGTCAAGGAATTGTGCGATTGATTCAATTGTTTCCAAACTCATGTCATTTACCTGACCTGCGTAAGCTCTCAGTGGCATTACCAATCGTTTGAAGAACTTTCTCAATGAAGGTTTATCCATATACAATTCTCTAACGTGATCAGTAGAAATCAATGCTGTGTAGCACTTGTAAATTGAATCATACATTTCATTCATCAGCAATTCCTGGTTTTCCAAGTATTCACCCCAATCGATTGAGATATAAGAATACAACTTAGAAAACAGTTGTTCCATGTCAGGAATACTTATTTTCTCCTTGTAGACATCGAGAACTCTTGCAAGAGCGGCCAACAATTCAGATTTAAAGAAAACAGGGAAAGAAACATTATCAAGCAAAGAAAAGATTTCATTCAAAGAAGCATCGAAAATCAAACTTCCTCTTTCACCCAAATTCTTCAACAAATAAGAAAGTGCTGTTAAAGACATCACAGCCAATCTTGGTGAATTCGAACCAATAGCAATAGGAATATACTCAATAATTCTATCCTGTGTTTCATTATCTTCTTGCGGCAATGCGTTGATAATCGTAAACAAACATTCCAAAATTTCTTCTTGCATATCTTCAGAAGATTTCAACATTTCAAATAACTTTGCGGCTGCAGGAGAAGAAATTTCACGAAGCTGATCTTTATATCTCCTGAAAAGAGAAGTCAACAACCATAAATTACATTGAGTATTCGTATGTCTCAATGACATTTCCATAGAGCCATCAAATGCGGCAATTGACAACTGTTGCAAATTCGAAAAAATCGTTTCAATCATTGATTTCAATTTCTCGTAATCATTATCCCACTTTGAAATCTTCACCATGTAAAGATACAACATCTTGTAGTTAACACGAATAACACCTTGCAGCTGTGGATATGCCTCTTTAATAGCTTCATGAAGAGCAATAATGAAATTGTCAAATTTTGAATTTTCATCAATTTTCGGAGGGAATTTCATTGTTTCATTTACAAATCCCATGATTCTTATTGCTATTTGTGGATGTCTGTTGTATTGTATCATAAATCCTTGCATCAATGATTCCATATTTGTTGTTTGTCCATATGAAAAAATAGCAAAATACTTTGTAATACATGTCAAAGTATAAATTGCTGTTTCAACTAATCTGATTGGAGTTTCTTCGCTTTGTAGATGTTCAATCAACTTAGGAATCATTGATAATATGAAAGCTCTGTAGGCAGATGACTTGTCTACAACATCATCTTGGCAATAAACAAAAGGAAGAACGGCAACGGCGTGTTGAACTTCCCATTTCTCATCATCTAAGTTTTGGATGCAAAAATCTTTAACTTTTTCTAAACATGGTGGATAAGTATCGGCAAGAACGGACAAAATCTCACAACACCACATGTGGATGTCTGGATCATTCCTGTCCTCTGGATCTGTGGCGTTTGGATCAGGAACTATGAGATTAAATAAAATATCAATTATTTCATTGGCGGCTGCATCAGTAATATTGTGGAATCTGCGTGGTTCTGGTAATTTGAGGAAATTTGGCTCCTTGTTTTTGATCAGTTCCGAATAAAAATTTCTAAATTTCAAAATTTCTCTGTTTTGCTTCAAAATGTCGCGTTCGAACTTGAAAACGTAGAGCCAGAAGGTAAGGACTTGTGTAAGAAGTGGTGGATTGCATGAAAGACCATTCACTCCGCACATAATAAATCTTTCTTTTTCTAGAAGCTCGTCGAAGTTATCTTCTTCGTAGATGTTGATCAGCATCGAATAAAGTAACCTGTAGAGCTCAAGAAAGACAACGTCGTCTTGTATATTCGGGAATAATTGTGCTTCAGCGATATCGTAGATTGGCTTGTAAACTCCGGCGATGTTTTCTGGTCTGATCATGGCTATGTATGCATTGAACATCTGGAGGAAAGCAACTTGGTAGGATTGATCGTAATTTAGCATTTCCGCGAAATTCTGCATGAAAAATTCTTCTGTGTCTAATAGGATCCTCTCTATTAACGCTGATTTCTCATCTGTTCGTGTTACATTTGATGGATAAGATAACTCAAGAATTAAAGCGTAAACTGACTTCTTATGCTCTTCCGTGAAGTTCTTGTCTGTAAGGATGTACTTGATGTATTCTGCAAGGTTCGTTTGGACTGGCTCATAATTGAAAATTTTCGCTAATAAACAAGCTCCTTGGAGGCCAACACTGTTCGTAAAGAGTAGGCTACGCTGAGCTGCTGATATTAACTGGGCTTTTGTCTGATCAGAAAGCTGCTTCCAAAATTCTTGAGCTTTTGATTTTCTTGGATCGCCAATAATCTGGCACATGTAGATGCATGATGCATGGGCGATTGCATTGGTTGCAATCTCCTCGTTATCTGAAAGTAAAAATGAAGCTAAGTTAGTTAATGTATCAATTGGGCAATATTCAAGTAAAAAGACAATATTTTCTGTGGCCGAAGATGCATTATCTTGTGTTAAATTAGTTGCTGCTTTTATTTGTTCTAAGCAATACTGAGGAGAAGTAAAATCAGCCATATTCTAAAAAAAAAATAAATCCTTTTTTTTAGAGACCGGAAAAAAATTGTTTGGAGGTTTTTTTCCATCAAATTTGAATGAGAAATGAGACTAAATGAAATCAAATGCTTTCAAATAGTCATGTTAGCTAATACAAGCGAAGTCAATTATCTATTACAAAAAAAATATCAAAATTAATTTTAGAAAATGAGAAAATTTAGACATAAATATAAAAATATAGCATGTAATACTAGTGGTAACTTAATTAATGCTAGAAAAATGGATCATTCTTAGAATCTTCGAAATTATCAAACAGAAAGCTATTCTTTGTATCACTTTCTTTATCAATATACGCAGCATTTTGAGCCATAACATCTGTTTCTGCTATCTGAGCACTACATATTTCTTTATGTTATTTGGCTTTCATATCAAATTCCATTTCTATTTCTTTCTTAAATGATACTCACATTCGATTTTACAAGCACCAACATTGATTGCTATTTTCCAAATTGTGTGTGCTTCTGTTTCATTCTGTTTGGTAATTCTGCATAAATTTATGGTGGACATTTATCCATTCTAAATTAATCAACAACAAATTCCAACCAACCATAGGATTTAATTCAATTGATTTGTTCATAAGTTTAGTTGAAAACCAAGGCATTTTCCCTAATTCATGTCACTTTTTGATATATTTTGATGACCAAAAATTATTATGATTTTATCCTGTGTTTGATGCATTTTTGATGCGAATTCATTAATACTGGATTTGGTTATGTTTATATCTATGATTTATTCTATTTCAAGAAAAATTGCTGATGGATACATTGAATATGCACCGTTTTTTTCAAACATATCCATTTTTCATTCTTCAAAAAACTGACAACCTTAAACTGGGGTTAAAAAAATCAGGGAAACACTCAATTTTTAAAAGGTAACTGGTCTATATACAAAAGTTTATTCCAAGGATTGATGGACCTGTAAATGGAATCGTTAGACACTTGTATCCGAATGATCAGTCAATCTTTTCTGTAAATTCAAGTAGATTCGAACCAGAAGGTACATACACATACATATATAATACTGCACTGCTTAATAGTTCGTACGACTATTCCCAATTTTATTGTGGTGCATATAATACAATGTGGATTGAAGTAAATTTCAAATATTTATTATATCTAACTCATATTTCATATACTCCTAAATTGGTTTCTAAACCATGGCAATATGCAACTAATTTTTCTATATCAGCAACAACAGAGTTGAACCATTCAATAACAATTTTTAAAAATGAAGATCCAAGCTATCTCAATAAGTCAAAGCCGATTGTAATCCCTGTTAGACCAGGAATTTATCGTTCAATAAGAATTGATCAATTTGATTTATCGATCAATTTTGTTGTTATTCAATATTTAGATTTATTTGGTGCTGTTTGTGATCCAGTATCAATATGTAATGGAAATCCTCTTGATATATTATGTTCATTTCGCATCAATTATTGGAAAAATTCGTTATTCGATATCTGTCCGTTTATCATCATTTTTATAAGTTAGTAGTAAATGTTTGATTTGTTTAGAGAATAAAAACCAAATTGTAAAAAATATAACTAAAATCCTAAGTATCAAGCCAAAAATGCCATGGGTTACGTTTATAATATTGATCAGAGTATTGTTTTGTCATATTGAAATGATAAAATAAAGATGGAAATTGGCAATAGGAATTTGATTCACAAAACTTTACAAAATTTTTCGTGTACTCTTCTTAAACATCTGAATTTGAAATAATACAATATGTTTAATTAAATAACAACAAAAATTCAAATAAAATCTTCAAAAATTGAAAAATCATCCAATTCTGCCTCAAAAATGCAATTATCAAATGATACTGCGTCAAATGGATTGATATCATTAATCTCAACGTTATAATGAATTGTTTCTTTCTTTGAACTATTTTCAAATTTTTCATGATTTTTATTCTCGTGAGAATGTTTTCTTTTGTTTCTTGATTTCCTAAGAGTATCAGCATCGATATACATTACATTCTCTTTGGTTGCATGGCGACGCATCAATTTACGATATTGAGCTTTAATCATGATGTCTGAACGGTTTGTAAAAAATTTGGCAATCATTCTCCATTTATGTCCAATCTCCTCAACCTTGCAGAGTAGAAGATAGTTTTCTTCTGGACTGAATTTTCCAGCGTTTATTCCATCGCGAAGATAATTGATGTATCTATCTTTGCATTGACGCTTGTTCTTGTTTGACATCTGGAATGCAACAAAACTCCAATTGATCTTTCTCAAATCATTTTTATAATGTTTTTCGACAATATCTTTTAACTTTTCATCATCTTCTTTTGTGAACAAATTATGTTTCTTTTTGTCAGTATCTTCATCAAAATCATCTTCGCTTGAAGATAGCAGGTATTCATCGGAAAATCCAGAAACTTTCATTAAAAATAAATGATATTGAAATAAAAAAAATTATATCATTTTTGAGAATATTATCAAATCTAAAAATTAAAGAAAAAGAAATAGGACTTATAGTGCATTAATTAATTTTTTTTGTAAATTGAATTGCAATCCAAATTTTGCAATCAGTTCAATCTCAAAAGAGCTGACTCATAGAATTGTCTTAAAATTCAAATATCAAAATAACTTTAATATTTATGATAAACATTAAAATTATATTATAAAATGTAAGATTAATTTTTGACATTACTTGAATTCACACAAAAAGTTTGAAATTAGCACCAGTGATAAAAAATAATGCTTATGGGATGATATTAAATGTTCGTCAATCAAAAATTAGTTCATTATTTAAAAATCGCGATCGTTTTCAATTTTTGATTTTTTCTGAAAAGCAATCGGGAATAACTTTTTGCATCGCAATTTCATATCGTCAAATTTGGGTTATCATCAATAGATGACAATTTCATATTTTCCAGGAATAATTAATTATTATTTCAAAACCCATAAATGTATAACAGAATAGTCTTTTATATGCAATTGTTGTCAAATGTGCATCCTAAATTTGAATATTCAAATATATCTCAAAAAATCAAATATTAATCAATGAAAATTCTTCGATATTTTTGCCATTTTCAATATGTTAATTATTTATTATTATGTTGCAAAAAATATCTAGAAGGCAAAGATATAATACCCTAAAAATTTGATTATTACGAATTCTAAATGTAACATCGGATTTAGATTACTGATGTAGATATGTAGTATGATGTTAATCATATAGTGTCATTATAAATTTTGATGATTCCAAATTTTCACTCGTTAAAAATTGCATAAAATTATAGAATGGACTTCATTTTAGATATATAAGCAGCTTTTTCTGGGACATACGAGTGTTCCGCACTACTATACCTTATTGATCGATCATTTTAACACATGTCAAAAAAAATATGTTATCTTTCTGAAAAAAAATCTATTTCTTCTCAAAAATAAAAATGTATTATTTTTATCATATTCTTATATTCTATATGTTCCTTGAAAGAACATTTCGATTACGGTTGATATGAATTCAATGCTATTCAATTCCGATTATTTTAAATTCAATTCATTCTTCAAATTTTTTATTAGTTAATCCAATTTTTCTCAAGATTCAGGAAACAAAAAATCTGTGTTATTGAAATATTGATGTTTGATATATATCCATCGTGTGAAAATGGTGAAACATTTGCAATTGAAATTTAAAGAAGTTGACCAATTTCCTAATAATTATTTTTTACTACAATATGATGAACGATTTCTCAATTATTATTGTTTTCATTGATATTTGCACCATGTGATATAAGAAGTTCGACTGTTTCTTTATTATTTTGAAATGCTGCATAATAAAGAGCGGTTTGTCCATTTTTATCTTTTTCATTGATATTTGCACCATGTGATATAAGAACTTCGACTATTTCTTTATTATTTTGAAATGTTGCATAATGAAGAGTGGTTTGTCCATTTTTATCTTTTTCATTGATATTTGCACCATGTGAAATAAGAAATTCAGCTATTTCATTATATAGGGTGTCCAAAGGTGCGTTTAGCACAGCGCTCTATATGAGACTATTAAAAGAGATATATGCTGATTATAAATATATAATAAAAAATATGAATATATGTATATGATGAGTATGTTGTATTTTGGCGCCATGCCGGGATATAAAATGAATTTTGAGACAAGAGGCGGTTTCGCGGGAAATTTTGGCGGGATTTTTTTCATTTTTTTAATGAATCATAAAGAAAACATCCTCGCTCTTGCAAAAAAATGCAAAGACTGTAAAAAAATCTACGAGACATTGGTAAAATGCTTCGGTATGGATGCTCCTAGCTATTCCACTGTAACGTATCATGTTAGGATGTATCACTTCATGAACAAAAAGGCGCCCATCATAAAAATTGACAAAAAATCGCCGGATCAAAGAAAAATCAAAGCAATTCTTCAAGCGCTAGATGAAGACCCAAGAGCATCACTCAGAAGGATAGAGGAGATGACAAAGATACCACGTACAACAGTCAGTTATTATCTGCACAATTATTTGAACTACAAACTAGTGTATACACGTTGGGTTCCGCACAACCTTAATTCAGTTCAAAAAAAATCTAGAGTCCAATCTTCGAAAGAGCTCCTCTCTATATTGGGTGCGTATCAATCCAAGAAGTTTCGCTTTTTAGTAACAGGGGACGAGTCTTGGTTTCAATATGCAACAGAAGCCAAAATCATGTGGATCCCGAAGGATAAAAATCCGCAAACATTCCCGAAGAAAAAAATTGACACACCAATGATGATGTTGTCGGTTTTTTGGGGCGTGAATGGCATCATCGCAATTGATATTCTTCAAAAACCTAATACGATGAATGCTCAGTATCTAATTGACAATGTTCTTACTCAAATTATCAATTCTGATGAGTTTGAGAAATCCAAACAACAAAAACAAAAGTTTGCAATTCATTTTGATAATTCAAGAGTTCACAAAAGTCATAAGGTAATGAATTACTTGGTGGAAAACAATGTCAAAGTTGTTCCAAACCCAATTTATTCACCTGATATTACACCCTCTGACTTTTATTTATTCGGCACGCTAAAAAAGAGAGCTGAAGGACGCGAATTCGCGAGTCCAGATGATCTTGAAAATTTTGTAAGAGAGCAATTTGAGCAATTTTCTCATGATGATTTAAAGCGTGTCTTTCAAGCCTGGATCGATCGCTGCGAACGCGTGATTGAATCCAATGGTGATTATATTTAAATAAACTTTATATATATGTAACTTGTTTATTTCTATTCGCAGTATTCAGGTTTGTGCTAAACACACCTTTGGACACCCTATATTTATTCCATACTGCATAATGAAGAGTTATTTTTCCAAATAGATCTTTTTCATTGATATTTGCTCCATGTGAAATAAGAATTTCAGCTGATTCTTTACTATTATTGCATGCTGCATAATGGAGAGCAGTTTGTTCATTTTTATCTTTTTCATTGATATTTGCACCATGTGAAATAAGAACTTCAATTGTTTCTTTACTATGACAACATGCTGCAATATGAAGAGCGGTTTTTCCAAATAGATCTTTGCAAATAGTCGCTCCATGTGAAAGGAAATATTTGCAAAGAGGCGGAATATTAAACAGTGTTGAATAAATAAGGCATTTGTTAACATCATTAGTTTGATCGAAATAAACTAAAAATGATTCAATATTATTGTTATAACCACAAAAATATAAATTGATATTTATATTGTATTCATTCATCAAGAATGTAACAAAGTCAATGTTGTGTGAAGCAATTGCATTTTTCATGCATTCATCATTAGGTTTTTGATGTTTCAAACATTCACTCATGATCTCGGCATTTCTTCCTAAAAATGAAAGTTCTAGGCATGTTTGAGTTATTTTTGAATGAAATTTCGTCATTAATAATTTGAAACAATCAACTGCACCATGATAACAACATAATTCAAGTAATGAATATCCTCCATAACGAGATGGGTATAAATCGCATTCAAGTTTTTGATCTTTATCAAATCCTTCCCTTTCCGTGAATGTGATGAACGTTTCTTTATCATTTTGCATAATTGCTCTGTAAATTGTATTTTCATTATGAATATCGAGATTTTTGAATATATTTTTTTCAAAATCTTCATATTTGTATAATTTAATTCCATATTCTCTATAAAATAGGAAGTTTGAAATATGTTGAACACCGTAGACATCTTGGACATGATATTCATCAGAAATGAGTTTTGCAAGAGATAAATATGCAAATAACGGAATAATATTTAAAATGTTTCTTATAATATTTTGGGGAAGATGTTTCTTAAGATCAATTAATTCTGTTTTGATCATTTTGTAAATCGAGTTTATTTCTTCTTCTTTGTCTGTTTTTAACTGATATAGTGCCTTGTATGAATCGATGTAGTATTTATAGGCACTCCACAATTTGCTGTATTCGTTTGGATGAATTTCTTGATCAGACATGAAAAAATTGAAAAGTGATTTAAACTGCTTGCCCTAAGGTGGACAATATTGAAAGGAATTCAATGAGTTCTCTCAAAAATAACCACCTTTTCATATTCAATACTATTGTCCACCTTTCGTCCAACTTAAATAATTTATTTAGAAACAACAAAACAAAATAGATAAAAATAAATTATGCAGCAAGGTCCAGAAAGACCTAAAAAATCGAAATGACGGAGTGGATTTTTGATATAACTCATTAAATGGAAATTATGAGATATTATAATTAAATTTTTCACACTATCCGAGATATAAGAAAACTAGCATCCAGGTAGCTCGGATATATATGGGTAGTATCTATTTTTGGAGAAAACTCCAAAAGTTAAAGTTATGATTTACTAATGAGAACAATTATAGGAGAAACAAGTAGCTGAAAAGGAGCATCATTTGATATGACTAACAATTACTTATTCGTAAGTTTCTGCAATGTCTGTTCGAGGAGAAATGCTGCTTGATTAGGATGAACGTTTATAAGTTTTTAGAGTAAATAGTTGAAGAATTTGGAGTTCCTAGCATGAGTATGTTAAGTGGACAGTAGAGAAATTTGGTAGCAATGCATAACGGTTGCAATATTTTCGGGTAATTCAGAATAGGATCTGTTTGAGCATAAAGAGATGCAATATTATTGCATCTCTAATCATTAAAGCCATGCATCTTGTGATTTCAATGCGTGTTGTGTCTCTGTTACGCTCACTAAAAATGTAAAAAAAAATTGACTATTATCCACCTTAGGGCAAGCAGTTTATTTGCATTTTACAATATAAAATATCTTTGACATTTATTGGGAAAAAGATGCTATGTTATAAATGTCACATTCATTTGTCATTTTTTTGAAATGTTGAATGATAATTTTATAAAAATGTATTTTCAAAGTCTTCCTATGGATTTCATAGTAACCATGGAAGGTACGTCATACCCTTGCAACAAACAGTCAATTTCATCAGTTAGTTTCGCAATTAAAGATTACATCAAGCAAATTCCAGATGCAAAATCCTTCAACATCAAAGAAAACTTATCCAAAAAAGCATTAAGTTCGATAATTGATTTTATCAACTACATCAGACCAATGGAAATGAAAAATGATGAGATAATTGATGTTTATCTCTTAGCAGCGATACTCAAAATCGATTTCATTAAGAATAGATACATTACTGAATTTACGCAACTTATTACTATTAACAATTTCCCTAAAATTTTTGAAATTTTATCAAAAACACCAGAATTTTGGCTTCCAATTTTAAATTTCTTTTCAGAAAATCGTAAATTCTTTTTAGAATTTTCGAATACTAACTTCATTCCAACAGATCTTTTGAAAAATTTCCTTATCAGTAATCAAGACTTCTTTGAAAGCGAAGATGAAAAGTTTAAGTTTGTTTTTATGCAATACTCTAAAGATCCATTGCGATCATTAGTACCATTTTCGATGATTCATCCTGAAAAAATGTCTGATCAAATGATTTCGGAATTATCGCAAATAAACAACATTTCCGAGATCGAGAAAGCGATGAAATTTATTCCATTACTAAATAAATTAGTGAATCAGTTCAATTCCTTGCAAAAACAGAAGAAAATTTTGAATGAAACACTTAGAAGTAAACAGGAGCAAAAAGATGAACTTCTTAATAATGAAGTAAGTCAGTTGACTATTAACCAATACATTGAAAATGAAAAAAAGAGAATAGAAAAATCAAAATCTCAATTCATAAGTATTATTGATGATTTAGAGGTTTTATCCGCAGAAGTCGAAATAATATGTTCTAAAATGAAATTATTCAAGGCGGTTCTTGATACTTCTTCAAGAATTTACGAAGAATGTATTTCTCTTTGTGAACTCGCAATGAGTATGCAAGATGATGACTTTACTAAAGCGACTAATAACGTTAAATCTGTTTGTTACGATATAATATACAAATGTAACTTACTTCTTCAAAATTACGATGAAATTGACGTTTTGGTTGAATTTTTCGGATCTTCTTCTGCATCTCTTCGCATACATATAGCAGATTAATTATTTTTGTGTTTGTTTTACTAAAAAAAAAATAATATTTATTCAAAACAATTTAGATTTTCTACAAACCTCTTATTGGTTTAGACGGTGTTGCTTAGCTCGTACTAGGTCGGCAAAGTGAATGTCTTCTGTGATTGGACAAACAATTTTTTCATATGTTTTAGGCTTGCTTGTATGTATTATTTTGAAATTATATGTTTTTCCAACATACATTCTATCCAATGTGCCGCCTTCTTCATTATTTTCTAATTCGCAATCATCAAAAAATATGAAATCCTTTACTGAACCGATTAATGGACCGCCTTTGTTATCCTTGAATGTACAATACTTAAATGATGTTATCATATTTGAGCTTATATGGGGATGTCCGGCAATAGTTTTTGAATTACCAATAAAATTCGTATAAAGTATAGAGTAAGAAGCTGGAACTTCATTCTAACTGACTTCAGACAAAAATAACGAACATGTTCCATCTTCATAATGTTTTATACTCGATGTCTGAGTATTATTAACATATTGGCAATAATCAATAAAACCATGCTCATTGTTAAGTACAAAAGATCCACAACTAACATATTTACAACTGTTCAAGGTATTGTTTACTTCATAACATCGGAAAGAACTCATGCTTAATGCAAAATTACCTCCATTAATATATGTTATTGATGATTCTAGTAAATAATCTTTCGAGTAACGATCCACCATTACAAGTATGGCACTATTTTCACCACCTTTTGTAGAGTCAAAATTGCATTGATTAATAACGATATGGCCTGAATTTCTCCACAAAATATCACTGCTTGATGGTTCACAACTGATGAACTTGCATTCTTCAATTAAGCATCGATGTTCAGAATTCGTATAGAAAATTGAGATGATTTTTTGTTTGATTTCAATATAAATGCAGTCTCTTATATATACATTGTATCTATTTGTAACATCATTGATCGTTATTGTATTGTTTTTGTTAAAAAGTGTTGGATTGCCCGAAGTTTGGTAAAAAGAATCCCAATCTTTCTGAATAATGGCAAGATTAAGGCTGCATTGATCATATATTGATATCCAACTGTACAATGTTAAATGTAAGAGAGTATAAAGCATGAGGAAAAATTTTTTTGAATGAATTTTTGAAATACTTTTAATTTTCAGAATCTATTAAAAGATATAGGGATATTTTAAAAATATTTTGAAATTTTGTGTGTATATATATATTTTCAATTGAAGTTGCAAAGCTTGGATATCAATTTTATAAGGGATTGTAAACTTCGCATTGAAAAAGTGTTCTCAATCTTCGAACTACTTTCAATATGAAAATAAAAATAATTATATAAAAAAATGATATATAATGTTTGCATTTCATAATCCACAAAATAAAATATATCATCAAATCTGGCAAAATCAAAAATTCAATTTATTATGACACAGTTATCAAAAAATAATTGAAAAGAAATTGTTATACAAGCTGCATAGATTCATATTAACATAAAAATATATATTTGTCATACGATAGGATTTTATTTATTGAAAGGACATACAATTTAATTATTACAAATATAAAAAAAATAAATTTCAATTATAGATCATTTTTAAACAGTAAAAGATGTTTCAAAATCAAAAAATTCGGAATTTTGTGGGAATTGAATATCTAAAAATTGAGAAATAACGGAAGGATTAAGATTCGTAAGAGATTCTGGAAGCGGAGTAAGAGGCTGTTCTTCACTTGGCGATTCTTGTTCTTCACTTTTAAATTGAACCTTCCTATTTTCTGGTAATAAGTTGTAATGATAACGGCATTGTGTATCTGTTCTCTGCTCCATATGTTCTGCGATCTGTTTCCATGATTTAAGGCCGTATCTCTGAACAAGATGAATTAAGAGAGATTCCTCTTCTTCTGTCCATGGACCCTTCTTAATGCGTGGATCTAGAACACGGAACCATCTTTGAGAACATTGAGTTTTAGAACGATTGTTACCAACAAATTCGGCAATTTTCTGCCAATTATTAAGCCCGAACTTATGAATTGCAAAGAGGAGTCTGTTGTCTTCGATTTTAGACCAGCTTTTTACTATTTTTCTTCCATTACGAGTAAACTTAATGGCATTAGAAGAATAGCTTGGAAGAGGAGAATTTCCTACGCTAAGAATAGCTTTGATTTGGACAAGCGGATCATCAGATTTAATGTGATCAATTAAAACAGAATGACAATTTTGGTAATCTATTTCACCGTTTATGTAGCCTATAAGGCTGTCTTCGCATCTCTTAATGGATTCCTCTGGAACATTGATTCCATAGTTTCTGATAAATTGACTTGCAACGAGTTCAAGAGGCTTTGTCATCAAAGATATTATGAAGAAAAAAATATTTTTTTTATTGAGAGTTCTTCTCAAATTTGAATTGAATGAAGAGATTAAATTCAGTTCAATTTTATGGAGATAATTGTTAATTCAATGTTGCTTTTTTTGATTAAAGGTACATTCACTAGGCGATAACAGTAAAATGGGATGAAAATAGGATAAATAGCATCCCTATATAGTGCCTAACAATATTTATACGGGCAAAAAAAAATTTGGCTAGAGATTTGGCGAGTTATAAAACTTAGAAAATTGAGAGGGATTTTTATTTTTGAATTTTTTTTGGAAAGTTAAAATTGCGATTAAAAATCGATTTCCAGGAGAACTAAGCATCTCATCATATATTTAAATCGATACAAATATTGAATAATAGTTGAATAGTATAACAACGTGAAATTATGGCTGAATCTACAGAAAAAATGAACATATTTGACATTTTTGCAAATTCATACGTTAGATGGTGACAGACTCATAAACTATACTTTAGCTAAGATTGATATATGGTTTCAACAACACATGGTTAAAATCGTAAAAATATTTTAGATTTCAAAAAGATATATATGGTAATATAATGGAACAAAGTCAACAAATAGCATGTAAAATATGTTATAATTAACTTTTTATTAGATCCAATAGTAGATATCGAATGGTTTCCAGCTTTATGGTTAAATATTTTCTTTTCGAGCTTCTCTTTAACTGTTGTATTAAGGTTGTAAATTTTTGATGCTAGAAACTATGGAATCTTCTTTGATGCTGCATTTTTCTTGAGAGTTCTTGCAATTTCGAATAGATCTGCGCATTGTATGAAATGGAGGCTTTAAAATATCTTGAAAACAGAATAGGACTGCTTTTCCAAAGGAATGCTTACTTGTAAATCAGAGAGTTTCAAAATTGACAGCAAGATTATCATCATAACTTTCGATTTTGCTGCGAAAAAGGAAGACAAGTAATTAACAAATCATTTACTGTTGTTCATCAAAAGAAGAAAACTTTGATAACAACTAATGATGATAAAATCAAGCTATCTTTTAATATTTTAAATTGATAAGACATTCAAAATATTTGAATGGTTTAAAATATTTTCTTTTAATTTCTATAAGATATTATCATGATTATATAATAAAATTTAAATTTTTATTCAAAAAGGCAATATTTCAAACTTTTAATTTCAAAAATCTTAATTCTGCAATAAATGTATTTAATTGTAGCAAATTTAATGATCCTTCGTCATGCTTAGCAATTTGGAACTCATAAATTAATGATTTCTTCAAGTAAAATTCTGCATTATTTCAAAAGTCAATAATTCTCTAGTAACTTTTCTTCAAACCCTAACCATTATATTATAGGTATAATGGAGAATAATTGCAAAGAAAGATAGCCGAATTTACTGGGTAGTTCTTGTGATGCGAAATAATTGCAAATTAACACCTAGTTTTAACAGCATCAATCTCTTTTTGCTCTCATTTAAATGCATTCGCACACTTTAATTTTGAAATATAAGAGTTTTGGAAATTATCAAATTTATCTGCTCAAATACTATAGATCTTCATAAGTGTTAATAGAATCATTAGCCTTACATATAGTGTTTAATATAATGATGCACATTATACTGGGATTCATTCCTTATTCATCTAGTTATTATAAGATTTACAACTCCATGAAAATTTAAAATTTTGTCAAAAATAGTGAATGTACCTTTTTTTGATTAAAGAAAAGATGATGTATTTAGTATGATCAGAATAAATTATAATGAATTGCAGATTTATCACAGAAAATAAAAGTCTCATCACACTTTTCAAAGCTCGATTTTTAAAAACTGTTTAAATATGGAGCTTATATTGAAATAGTGTAGAGACTAAAAATTACCACAGACTATTTCAGAGGATTGAGTTGCCTTTCAATCCTCTGAAAAGTCTGAGGTAATTTGCAAAATTAATTTTAAAGAAATGTAATTTTGTTTAATTAGAGAAAATAGCCTAAAGAAGATTTTTAAAATATACAAATTAAAATCATTGGAAATTGAATTGAGCTCAAAATTGATAATTTACATTTAAAATACCTATTTTCAACGTATTCGTTTAAATATTATACAAGAAAAGTATTTAGATAAAGCAATTTAATTGATTTGTAAGATACTGAATATTGAATTTGAAAAAATAATGCTCACAATTTAAAAAATTTTTGAATAAGATTCATTCAATATCAAATGTTTTTCGAATTTTAAAGTTAATGAAAAATAATAAGCAAATCTAAACCATGAAATTATGAATTGAAATTAAAAATCGATATTTATCACAAAAACTTTGCATTAAAACAAAAATATTGAAATAGATTATACAAAATATCTGAAGTTAAATTTTAATAAATTTTTTCATTTTGAAAAATCTCTCAAAATCTTTTTCAATTACTTATTGAATCATTGCATTTGTTACATTGTTGAATTCTATCGTCAATTTTTTTAAACATTCAATACGTTTTCAAACAATCATCTCAATTTTAATACCATTATTCAATTTTCAATGTCAAGAGAAAAAATCCATCATTCAAGGTATTTAAAGTTTACTCCTTTAAACCTGCAATATGTTAAATTTTTCCGATAGGATTTTTCAAATTGTTTTATGCTATTACTCATAATAATTGCATCAATTCCTATTTAAGAAACTCTACGCCATTCATTTTTATCAAACTATCTCAATTTTTTTTTAATATGTGATATTATAATCATATCCCTTGTTTATATTTTTTACACTTTACATTTTTCCTTCACTGAACTCCTTTTTTGCTATATTTGGCTAGATCGAAAACTTATTACATGCTCCAAACGTGTTATTTCCAGATTTCTAATTTTCATCCTTTATTTCGATACTTTTTCAAAAACCTGAAACGTAAAATGGGGTTCAAATATTTACTTAATAAATTCCCTGTATTCCATATATACAGAACAAATTGATCTTCAAATTATTTGAAATATTATATTTTATGATTTTTTGAGAACTCAACATTTCAACTTCTTCACTCAAATCGACAAAATTTGAAAAAATTGGGTGAGTGATATCATTATTCTAGTTAATTAACACATGATTTGCATGTTCGATTTTGATTAAATGTTTTACATTAACACCATTCATATGATTCACTTTGAATCCAAATATTTTTATTGTAAACCATGTTAGGGTTGATTTTCAACTAGTTGATTAATAAATTTTGCATGCTGAAACAATTGTAAATAAGTTCGTAACTATATTATTAGAATATTTTGTTTTCCCAAAATCATCGAAATTGACGATCTGTATATTTTGTTTTTGCTATTAAAGTTTTCATATGTGTGTATAATAAATCAATAAAATTGCATTAATAGTGATTTATTCTTTACTTTCGTTGCTATCAGATTTTTTTTAATGATAAATTTTAATTTAATGCTGTCAAATTACTTGGTATCTTAGTTCATTTAATATTGAGAGCTTTCTTTAACCTTGAAGCCCTATAATTTTTTGTTCCAGACCCCATAAAATTCACCGGATCAGAAATTATATGAATTCTTTAATATTATTCTTTGATGTATAACATTCAAAATTTTTAAATCTGATTTGTCATAAATGGCAGAGATCGAAAATCAATCTTCAAAACTTCATGCCTTTATTGTTTTTGATGCAATTCCTCCCACAAAGGAAGCGCAAGACCCGACAATTTATTGGTTTTATTCCCAGAAAGAGCAAGCTGAAAACTTTAAATTGAATATAACCGGTCTATTAATAACATTTATTAATTTTTGCGAAAAATGGGGAACATCAGAACCATGCGATTATATTGATACAAAAGATCATGAAATTGGATTGCTCAAATTATGTGGACCAATTTGGATGGCAATTTCTTTAAATTCACCAATGACTAACAAGCGATCATTAATGTCATCTCTTCTTGGCTATTGCAAAATGATGTTTTCTCACTTTTTTGTTCCAATTCCTGAAGATGATTCTAATTTTGGACAAAATGATCTCAAAAAACTCATCTCCAAAATACCTGAAGGATTTAAATACATTGTAGAGTCAATTAATTGGAATAGTCTCGATATTACTTACCTTTATGATTCATATCACGCTCAAGCTGTTCAAGTTCAGCTTCCAGAAGGCGAAAATGACATCAATGCAATATGTCAAGATATTCTCAACCAACAACCGAAGTATTTTGATAACATTATCATTTTATATTCAAAACATCGAGTAATTTATACAACACTCAATCCTACCATTACTAGAGCTATTTCTTTCGCTATGAGAAAGAAGTTTAAGTATATGTATTTGCATAATCCCATTTGTCAAAGCGAATTTTCTTGGCTTCTTGGTTTATACGCTGATGCACGTGGAATGACGTCGATTTATCAGCAGCCTATTTATTATGATGGCAAACCACATCTGTTCGTTGCATTCAAATACCATAAATTCAAGATAATTCTTACAATTCCAACAGATCTCATTTTATCTGACCAAACTTATCTTGAAATGCCTTCCAGACTCAAGAAACTCAACAAAGCCCTCAAGGTTTGCTATCCAAAGCCAATTCCTTTCTCTCCAATCCCTTACACGCGTGCTCTTAATGATGGAAACAAACTTACATGTCAAAGTGACAAATTTGCACCGAAGGACCATCAATTCGTCCATCAAGCATTCATACACTTACACGAAATCTCAAAAACTTACTCGCCTACTTCTTCTTCGATTTTGGTGCCTTCTGAGAACCATTACTACATTCTCTGCGTTCACTGTGAGAATGCGGAAAGTCTCGTAGCATCGCAGAAGGAAGATGAAGGTTTGTATCGAAATCTGAACACATGCCAAATTATTCAGAGGTTAAGAGAGAATTCTCAGAAGCAGAGAAGCGTTTGTAACATTGTTTGATTTTATTTATAAATGTTCTATTCTTAAAATATGTGTATTTTTTTTATATTTTCGTAGTATTGGACTTGTTCTTTATTTTGGTATGCTATTGACATGCAGACTCCAATATATCCTGAATTGCAAGAAGTTTTTCGATAAAATTGTTAATTTTTTGCATATGGATTATTCGTATCGCATATTATGGAAAAACTAAGATGCGAAATACCTTGATTTCATCTCAAGATGAATCTTAGATGCAGTGTTGAATTCCAAATTTTTTTTGTTTTCCAAATTATGAAAGACAACACTTAGCTTTTTGAATTTATTTTTATGATTTTAAAATTTTTTTGGAAAAACATCAAAGAATCAAAATTGAAATTATAATTAATCGCAAAATAATGATTAGATCATAATACCAAAACGATATGTCATCATTATTTTATGTATATTTCTTATTTCAAGTACAAATTTGACTTTATAAAATACTTTTTCATCAAAAAATTATTTTATATGAAACAAATAGATAGAATCAATAGAATCCAGCTAATACGTCAGCATTAGAATATGATTCTGATGGAGAAAACCTTTAACACTAGTGACCTGATTAAAGAAAACGCAATAAGAGTAAAAATTTTAAGATCAACAATGTACAGTATCAGTAGTTGATTGTTTTTATCCAAACTTATATTTTTCATCATAAAAAAGTGACTTCAGAAGATGAGTAATAAAAGACTTGATTACGAAAACGATATTATTTTATCGAAAGAAGATCATTTTTTTGCTCTTGTTAATCCATACCAAGGAAGGTCACATTTAATTATCCGTTCAAGAACAGATATTGAACCAGATCACGGAAATAATTTATTTGATTTTGATAGACCTCACAAAAACGAATTTTGGTACATTGTTCAGCATGTAGTTGCCATATTACAATGCCCTTGCTTACTTTGCCATCACTTTGGCAATTTCCGTAGTGCAGATCATTTCCACGTACACGTAGTTGTTAAAAGCAAAGATTTTGCAGACTTTGCTTCCAAGAAAATGGAAGGAAAGGAAACTCCTAAAGTCATTTATGACCAAATTGAGAAAAAATGCCAATTTTTAATCAAAAAACACTTTCAATACAAAGAAGATGAGCTTCACTTAATCGAAACTGTCAAACCTGTCAGTGATAAGCTCTGCGAAACAGAATGGGAAGACTATTATGTTGAAATTCATGAATATTTTCCAAGAATTAACTTTATACCAAAGAAACCGATCCTTTACGAGAAAGATCCTCAAAGATTACTCCAACAACTACAGTACTTGCGTGAAAGCGTATTTAAAGCTATGGTTTCTTTTGCCCGCTATCACAACTTTACAGGTTATCGTACATGGCAGAAACTATCTGGCGACGTTTTCAACTTCAACTACGAACGACCACCATCAAGCTTAATTTTTGGTGTTCTTCAGCCATATTCTCCAGAATTATATGCAATTCATCCAAATCGCGACGTCTGGCTTGAGAATTGGAAGAAGTGTCAGGACCATCCGAAGAATCGTCTGCATTTTGCATTCGACCCATTATCTTGTGTATAATATCCTCATATTAATGAAAATCAGAATAAATATATCTTGTTTTTCATATAAATTGTTAAAATAAACAGAAACTATCTGGCAATGTTAATATAATAAATCAGAGTTTTATTTTCTTTGTTTCTTCGTCATTATTCCTTTAAATTAGGTCTTCCTTGGTTAGTAAGTTGTCAGCGTTGTCTTAATTTATTCAGATTTAATCATAATTATGGATGCGGATTGGGATACTTTTGTTCAGACTAAATTAGAAGAACTACATAAAGGCGATGCGCTGCCGAGCTACTTCGGGTGTATATCAAATCTGTTAACAGGAAAGCCTCCAATGCCTCAAAAACCAAAAAAGAAAGATAACGATAATCAAAATCTCGAAAATTCTTACAAAAACCAGCGGAATAAACAACCTCAACGATTCCAAAATTACTACTCGAACTCAGATGATCAAGAAAACGAAGAACCAAAACCAAAAGAAGATAAAAAAGAAAAACAGCCATTCAAATCGCCACGTGGCATGCTAAATTCTCCACTACCAAGAAAACAAGAGCAAAATAATCATACTCACGATTCAGATGCAGAGTGGTTTACTAAAGATTACGCTGCAGATAATAGGAAAGGAATTAATGATCAAAAACCAACAGAAAAGAGTTGGGAAGCACAATCATCAAATCCTTCTTCTCCTGTAAAGGCTAGATCAATTAATAATCAAGAAAATTCATTTAATAAAGACAAAGAGCAATGGGAGGATAACCAAGAAACAGAAAACAACGAAAGTCCTAAGAAATCGTCGAAACGCCAAGTTCGTGATTATAATGGTAATGATTCTGATAAATCATGGGAAGAATATCCAGCACAAAAAGCAAATCAACAATCCAAAGTAATTACTGATGAACAAAATTCAGATAACGAATCTTGGAAAGAATATCCAGCAAATAACAATAAACAAACAGTTAAAGTAGAAGAACAAGATGATTCTGATGATTCTTGGGGTAGCTATACAAGAAAAGAAGAGCCTCAGGCTAAAAAACCTCCACCACAATTATCAGATTCAGATCAAGAAGAATCCAGTTCATATGTACCAATTAAAAAGTCCAAATCATCGAGATCAGATGAACCACCACCAGAAAGCAAGCAAAATCAAGACTCAGATTCAGAAGATTCCAGTGTTTTCATTCCTCCTAAGAAATCGAAAGACTCAACATCTCAGAAGTCAGGGTCTAATGGAAATGATGACAATTTCAACTACGCTTTGGCATTTCGAGAAATTGGAGATGCAGTATTCGGAAAATATTGGGTTCCTATTGAAGATACTGCCATTCCTAGGCTTAATCTTGATTCTAAGCTATGGACAACGTTCAAAGTTAAGAGATTTGAAAAATTCTGCAAACAACTTTCGGATTACAGCAAAGGAAACTCACTCACATATGCTCGAAGGGCTGATGCAGATGCTGATGAAAATGGTTTCGCCAATTAGCTCAATTTTGTATATTTTGTTATTTTAAAAATTAATTTTTTTTTATTTGATAAGTTTCAGTTACAAATATCTCATTTATGGACTTTTCATTGTAATGTAATATTTCTTAACACATTCCAGGATGAGATATCCTGATTCAACTAAATTGCAAAAGATTCATATCATTATTCGAAATCAACGAATTTCTTAATCATTTCATTGTTAACTAATGCTATTTTGGGCGATTCTCCAGTATTTGCAATTACAATATATAGTCATTTTTATTGATGAAATCTCTTAGTGATGCTTTAAATTTAAAATCGCATGAACCAGCAAGAATTCTAATCATTTCTATTGAAAATACTCAGAATGAAGCTGATTGGCTATTTAATTCAATTCCAGTCTTAAATTCAATTCCAAATAACGCGATTATATATCGAATTACGTTAAGCGAATCAATTGCAGATTATACATCATTTACTGCTCAATTTGGATACTTTCAACCTACTTCATTATTCGTTTTTGGTCCACATTCAACTCAGATTTCGAAATGCTGGATATCAAATTACCCAAATCCAGAAGAATTTGCAAGTTACTTAGCAGAAATAAGAATTGATTCATTCCAACAATCAGAATTAATTGAAAATAACGAAAAATCTGCAAAAAAGGTTATTATCTATGCTCGCGGTCAAAAATTTTCAAAAAATCATACATTTTATGAGACAGATAGTGTATCTGTATTACATAAATGGCTTGATGAAGAGTTTGGACCAGGAAATAATTTTAAAATTAGTACCTCATCTGAATTACTTCCAAAAGACAGTAATTTGTCATTAGCTAACTTAGGGATAGTACATAGTGCTGTGCTTTTCCAAGAATTTACAAGATCAAAACCAAATAAGATTGAAAGGATTAATACATCATGTAACTTCTCGATATCAAGATTTCTATCCAAGATATACATGCTCTTTCAGTTTTGCAATCCATTTTCAAACTTTTCCGACGAAGATGAGTGCTTTTTCAATAATATCTTTGAATATCATCCTTCTACTAATCCTGATATCGCTGCTGTTCTTTCAGAGAATATATTGCACGGAAACTTATAATTTTTTTGTTTGTTATTAAATTAAAGATTGTATGTTGTTATTAACTCCTAGTTTTAGTATCATTCATAGTTTTACTACAAGCACAATTACATATTGCAGAATTATTGCTCTTTCATAAGAAAAAGCTTGGAAAATATTACGTTTAGAAATTGCCAATATTAACATAGCTCTATTTGTAATAAATTTCACTCAAAGAGGTGAACCACAAAAGGGGTTTCCGAATTAATTGCTTCCATATGAAATTACAACAAAATCGGAAGAAACCTTATGCTTGATTGAGGGATAATTAATAAAATTATCAAACATTGTGCATAAATCGAATAGATCTGCAATATTATGCCATTAATACCGATCAAATATTTAAATCTTTATAAGATAAAGAAAGGAGCATGTAAAAATTAATATTTTTAACATAAAAGATACAAACAATTTTATTCTAAGTAAATATATTACCAGCAAGAAGTAAGGCAATTACATTTATCTTTTTCATTATTAACTTCGAAAACTTGCGGTTTTTCTATATCTATTTCTTCTTCAGAGCGGCTAAACCACCTGATTAGTATCATTGAAAGGATGATTAAGTTAATTCCGATAATAAATCCGATGATAAAGGAAAATGTAGTCTGTTTTTCGAAACATATATCAGAACTCGAATCACACATTGATCGCGCATGATTAGTCAAGCACGATAATAGAAGCATATGTGAAAAGAGATCTAAAATTTATATGCAGTCAAATTTGTCACTTTTCTGGTTTTCCGCTCAACTCAAAATAAATTGGATGAGCGGAATTTTTCTAGTGATCGAAATAATTTTACATAACCATAAAGGAGTATTGTTATATAATATGAATCAAGGTTCCGGTGAAATTTGAATTCCTTCATCTAATTTGAACTGAAATCGAAGGATTTAAACCAGAATTTTCGTACATACTATATTTCTGATGAATGAATAAGTATTTAATAATTGGTAGATAGAGGAAAACCGATTTCTTTATAGAAAATAATGAAAACTAATCAATCAAAAATAATTTCACTTTGCAAGAATTAATAATTAGATCCATTTCATATTACTGATGCATATGATACAATCAAAATAGGCCAATAAAATTGAATAAATCAATAAATCGTTAATCGCTTTGAAAAATTTAATCCTTATTTTATCAATATTATATTGATGTACATATAAAAACTCGAAAAAAATTCCAATTGATTGAATTTTTGAAAAGACGATAAAACGTGATCGCAAAATTGAATACATTTTATATTTTTTAACCACATTCTAATTAAGATCATTTTCATTAGATGGAAAATTATAGAACGTAAAATTTGAGATGTTGAGACTTGTAAATTCTATCAGAAAAATATGAATCGTATCAAACAATAATCTTTCACAGTCAATATTCTCTATGCAATTGATATTCAGAGCCTTTCATTATAAAAATAAGCTCGATTCATGAGAGAATACAAGACGATATCACAACGGTAAGTAAAATACAGCTTTTTCTTAAGTTGTATCAAAGAATTCTCACTAGTATTTATCATGTTAACATATTCATGGTATTTTTACGAGAGAGGGTCAAAGTTGCTATTTGTCACTTTTCCACAAGAATATAATGGGAAAAAAGTTATCATATAGTTGATCTCATTCACTGATGTGAGAGATGCATGTAGTGTAATGGGATAAACAGTGGGATTGCTGCTCTAAGTCCTAGGTTCGAGACACATTGGCTTCATTTTTCTCTTTTTTATTGACGTAAACTATTCAATTTTTGTGTTCTCCATTCAAATTTCAGAATTTTTTTTGCAGATTTCACGCTACATTCGAAGTTACCTTTTGTAACAACCACCACTGCCTACGAAAGACGAAAGTGTGTCACGATTTCACCCGGAAATCCGACGGTTGTTTAAGAGTATGCACTTTTGTCACCTACTCAGTAAAATACAGCTTTTTCTTAAGTTGTATCAAAGAATTCTCACTAGTATTTATCATGTTAACATATTCATGGTATTTTTACAGACAAACAATAAAAAATAAATTATAAAATATCTGATATTGAATCGAAACTACTTTGAGTGACTTCTGTTTTATTTCTTGGGTCAGGTGATTGAGGAGGAGATGTAGATTTACGTGGCGATTCCAAGTATGCTGCATTCTCAATTTCTTCAATTTGAACTGTTCTGCGATTCAAAATATTTTCGAATTCAGCAATTTGCTTTCTTTTCTCTTCTAATTCGGAAGCCTTTGCTTTAAGTTTTGCGTCATTTTCTATAATCTCTCTTCTCAGGTCTGAGATCTTATCTTTCACGTTTATTTCTTGTGAAATCATGGATGAAGAATTCAGAATGCGTGATATTGAGTTTTTGTTCATAATTAACGATTTTTCTTCGGCATCTAACTTCGAAATTGAAATATTTTGATCATGAATTGATATTGTTATGTTATCAATGTGATTCAAAATTTTTTGAAGATTGCTGATTTTCTTCATCTTTTTTCTATACTCAGATTCAATTCTCTCACGTTCTATCATATTTTGTCTTATTAGTTCATCAATATTGTCGAACATTGCAACAATTTTCAATCTTCTCTCGTTTTGAGTGGGATTTAAACCACCTATAAATGAAGTATGATTTAATCTTTTGTTAAATTGATTTTGATTCATTTCTTCAATTTCTTGCTCCAATTTTAATTTTCTTGACTGTAATTCTTGTTTTCTTAAAGAATTATCAGATTCTAGTGTATTTACAACCATGTTTAATCGAAATATCTCATCTGGAGCTTCATTATCTATGCGTTTCAGTTCAGAATTAAATGTTTCCATTCCTAAAATACGTTTTTCAAGGGCAGTTATATCTAAGCATTCAATACTTAAGGATTTGTTTGCAATTGCAGCGCGGCTATTTAAGTCTTCTAGTTTATTTTGGAGGATTTGCATTTTATTTTTTAGAGATGATTCAATAAAGCGAAGGGATTGAATTTGTTGATTATACAGATCTTCTTCAATGTGACTATCCATATTGAAGTCAATGTTATTGAGATCTCTCGACATTATTTTATTATGTCTTTTACTTTTTGATGTTTTTGTACTACTTTTCTTATTATTTACATACGATACTGTTGTTTTAATAGGAGGAGATTGAATGTTGCTTGAAGATTTCGATGAATTTTTCTTACCATTACGATGCTCAAGATTTCCAATAAATAAATCTAATGAATCAAGTCTTTTCTTGTAATCCGATATATCCATAACAAGATTTTTCAGCCTACTCGTAGAACTCGCCATAAGAGGCCAAAAAATAATTTAAACGTATATTTTATTAGATTTTATCTTTTATGCAAATATTTCTCCTAAAGATTCAATAAGTATATATCGCCATATTCACATAAATCTGTTTCAAATGCTATCCAATCGAAATCATCTCAAATTGAAAAACTGACGGGAGATTGGAACTGCACAAAAAAGATATATATTGTCTTTCGCGTTTATTCTTCATATTTTCACTTAATTTTTGAAAAATAAGAACAAGACATTAAATGTCGATGACGATTTCTGACAAATGTCTTTTTGAAAATGGGTTAGTGAAATAATTCACTACGAGTTTAGAATAATGATGTCTTTAAACAAAAGGGGGGAACTTCGTCGACAACAAAGGTATCGACCAAAATTGTTCCCATTATGCTTGACATATGAAGTATAGTAATAGTGTGTATGGACTCATAGAATGACTTTCGTTTGATTTCGAGATATATTATCATCTTCTAAAATATCCATACTTTACTTGATAACCCATATGTATTATCGTATTATGAAAATTAAACGAAAAATATAGCTCAAGACGAGCAAAATTCGATGCTAAAAAAGTAAATTGTTTAATGATTAGGGTGCTTTCAGGTATTTTTCTGAAGAAACACTTTATTCGTTTTTCTTTCTACATCTGTATATAAAACATGCACAAATAAGTATTTATAATTAAAAATATTATTCGAATTGGGTAATTAAATTGTTAGATCTTAGATTTTATTAATCATTTCTTCTTAAAATGAGACTGTGGTAATGGGAACTGTGTATGAGAGTTGGAGTATTGTTAAATTGCGCGAAATGTTGATAAGTTTCAAAAACAATTTGTAGTATGTTCAAGTATATTAGAATTTAATAATATGTGATAACAACGACTGCAAACAATCGATTTTAAGTGATTGATCAAAATCGATATCAATATTTAAAATTTTCGAGGTTTTTTTGACTGATAGCAATTGCTTTAGACACTTAGAATGAAGCTCTCCTTGGTGAGTTTCTCCAAATTTTTTTCATTTTAGAAAAAGCCTATGCAATTTTCTAGAAAATGATAACGTTTTTTTCAATTCTCGATTTTTTTTGGAAAAATGAGGTTAATTTTTTTGAAAATTTATAATTTAGAGAGAAATAAACCATTTTCATTGTGTTATAAATCGACAAAACCTTTTTATTTTTGCTATTCTATAATATTTCTACTAAAATATATCACTTATACAGCAAAATCATATAACTATTTTTCAAAGATATAGAAAAGAAGAATATATTCCTAAATTATAAATCAGTCATAGTTTACTATCAAAAATAATATATTATTCTATATAGCTAACCATCCATTGTTAGTAATTTAAAATTATTTCTGGTTCAAATTAAGGAATATCTTCACATGTTTAGAAAATATTGTAAACATCTAGAAAACAATCAATAATATCATGATTTTATTAACAGATGAGTTCAAGATATATATTGTGATTTGATTTTCGATAATAAATCTGAATCAAATGTATATTAAACTCGCACACTTAGTCTTCTTATCATAATAATGTTATTAGTTAGTGACTATGGCTACAAAACAAGCAACATTAGATCTGTATCTCATAATCAAACAGAAGTTAAGCTAAGATATTTGAGATTTTATCACCTGGTAGTATGCATGATACTATACCAGAATGACTAGTCAATCTGTTGTTTTAATATCGTTTTAATTTTTTTATGCCAAAGTAGTACTCTGGCTATCATTGGTAATACGTAAGGTTGCTACTGTTGTAATATTTCGAAAAAATAAAGGTATCAACTTTAATGCAAGATATGATGAGTTGAACATCGAATAATTGGGTTTTTGTAATACTAATATTCTTTAGTCCCTAGTATATCATTGTTTCATACTAATAACGTGGATCAATTCCGTTTCAATGATCAGATAAAGCAGAAACAATATACTCAGGTGCCACTTTTTTGGTCTAAAAAATGAGTTCCCCCCTTTTCTTTAAACCATTCAACGGTCTAATTTAAAATGCCAAAATAATCGAGATAATTTTTTTTGCAGTAAGGGGGTATCATGCTATAAGAATGAAGAGTTGCAGTTTTACAATTAATATTTATATGCACATCCGCAGTTTGGTAGATAAAGAACTAGGAATTTAAAGAGATTAATGAAAGGATTTCGTAATATAGACATTCGACTATAAAATTATTATTGCGATCAAAATATCGAGATGCGCTTTAATTCCAATTGAAAATTCAGCAGATAAAGATTGGTGAAAAATTGAAAGAAAACATGACACAATTTGGTTTATGGGGAGAGAAAATTTTGAAAACCCCTTTGCGAAAATTTCTTGTCTAAAATGATGCCCAATGATCATATAAAAGAAAAGTTATCGAAACCACTCCGCAGTTTTCACTGAGAATTTTTAGACAAAATTGTAAACTTATGAAAATTTAACATGCAAAATATGGAGCCCGTGAATGATGTTATTACACCCCCTACTCTCGAGAATTACAGATTCATGGGTCCGATTGGCAAAGGTTCCTTCTCAGTAGTCAAGATTGTGGAAGATTCTGTTTCCGGGCAACTTTTTGCTGCGAAAATTATTCCAAAAAACAAATTAGTTGCTTCAAACTTATCCGAAAGATTCGAAACCGAAATCAGAATAATCCGTCAGCTAAACCATCCGGGCATTGTACAATTATATGATTTATTCAAAGATGAAAATAATTATTATATCATAATGGAGCTCTGTTCCAACGGAGAACTGTATGAGCAAATCATCGAAAATGAGAGACTATCAGAAATAGAAGCAAAATATTACATGAAACAGATTCTTGAAGCTTTATGTTACGTTCATAATCTTGGCATCTGTCATCGCGATATCAAACCAGAAAATATTCTACTCGATGAGCAAGGTCATGCAAAAATATCCGATTTTGGCCTTTCAAGATTCGTAACTGCTGTTGGACTTGCAGAAACACCATGTGGATCTCCATGTTACGCTTCTCCTGAGTGCATAAGAGGTGGATCGTATGATGGCAGAAAGAGCGACATGTGGAGCTGCGGCGTACTCTGTTTCGCAATGCTTACAGGCCAATTACCGTGGACAAAAAGAAACCAATCTCAATTGTTCGATCAAATTCAAAAAGCCGATTACTCAATACCATCTTATGTTTCTGAGCTCGGAAAAAGATTCATTCGTGGTTTAATGGATCCAAACCCAGAAACAAGATTAAACGTCGAACAAGCGTTATCTCATCCATGGTTACAGTCAGCTCCTTCTCATAAGTCTGTTACAGCGCCAAAAAAGCTTTCCGTAAGCCTCAGACAAGTCGATAAGTTTTTCGATAGAGATACAAGTTCAAATTACCTCGGGGAACTTCCTCTTTATAAATGCGCAAGCGTTACATGCGGACCAATCGAACGATCCTTAGGTGGAGTCTATTCTAACGAAAAAACTCAATTAAGACAAACAGCGAGAGTTACAGCTAATCAATTACTATTCAAGAAGCCTTCTCATTGCAATGGAATTACATCTAGACCCGTTTGACCGAATTTTTTTCGAAAATTTTCCATTATTATTTTTAATTTCGCAACGATTATGCTTCGTAGTTCGCTTAATATTAGAGTACTGTTGATACTCTCGCTATTACTGAATGATTTTGGATTTTTAACAAATTCAATTTCATATTTTGTTCAAAAAAGCAATAATAATAGATTTATTTAATGCAAATCATTTAGTTATCGAAGGATATTGGTAAATCGATCAGAAAATACCATGATTTCATTCGAATATATGATGCGAAATCATTTCCGAGAAGATAACAAAGAAAACTGATTCATTTGACTTAAATGAGATCACCAATGAATATTTACTAATTAATTTTGTTTTATCCATGATGTTTTTTCCTATTGTCAAATCGAGTGAAACGGATTTAGTTTAACTCGGCTCTTTTGTTTTTGTGTTGTAGTATAATAAACTGTTCTTATTATTTTTCTATATTAAAACCAATTACTGCTTAATTTTTAAAATATTTTCCTCAAAAATATGTTATTATAAGCTATTTTATAAATAAATCTCTTAAATTCCTGTACATTTACAAAATTTACACAATATTCTACTTCAAATTACATTTTGATCAAATCTCGAATAAATGATTATATAAATGTTCAAAAAGGAAATAACCCCAGATCAAATTTTAAATTATAGATTAAATATATTGTATTTTTATGCTTCATTGCTAATATGCTTGCTCTTGAAATGTTAATTAAGGAGCGAATTTCAATTTGGTCCACGGAAACATAACAAAAAATACAAACCTAGATATTGTTTATAAATTAAGCAAGAGAGCAGATCCATCAAAAATCATTCCTTGTATCCTATGGAATTAATGCTTTCTATTCATATCCAGAATAATACAATGGGTAGCCAATATGGGGAAACATTCAAATCATATTTATGAACGGAATTATTGTGTTCGACGAAATATTTAGGACATTATCACCATCATTTGCATGCGTTTTAACTGGTAAGGATATGCTTTATCAAAAACAACTAGTATTGATATTGCGCTCGATCATAAATCGTTGATAAATTTTTTATGGTAGTAAGCTTGAAAAAAAATTGGGGAGAAGCTTCCTAAACTTTTTAATCCCATAAATATGGTCATTATCTGGAATAAAGAGTTAAGCGTCATATGTCACTTTTTGTACTCAGGAAACATCGACTTTATGCGTTATGACTTTTCGATGAGGAAACAAGTGTTCACGTATTATAAACTTCCTTATTCCAATAAACCGACCCTAAACATAATTAATTCTAAGCATGATAATGGTCTCTTTTCTATGATAACCAAATCAATTTGGTTATCATAGTAAAGCACCAAAAACTGGAATAGGAATAACCGCACTTAAACAGGAATAGGCAGTGTGGAAACTAGAGAAGACTCAACTGATTTTTTAAACAACTCTTCTTGCCGATTCAAATCTGCTTTGCTAATCATTGTATATTACTATATTCTGATTAGGATACTTTAACGCTTGATGCATGCACATCATTCTTTTAGCTGATTTCTAAAATACAATCTTCTATTAACTTTGAAATTTCTTCAAAAGTTATAGTAATTCCATAGTTCATTCGTAAAATGTTATTAAATAGCTCTGACTATTCCTTTGCACGCAAAATGAGGTAGTATTTTTTGAATTTTTTACTCAAAATAAAACAAAATCTACCCAATTTTATACCACTAAAGCCTATATTGACACACACATATATAAATCTCTATTGTTATAAGATAAATTTGAAAAAATAAATTTTTTTCCTAAAATGTAAAATTATACTTGTATTCAAAGAAAGTAGATCGTTTATAAGGAAGGTATTATATATTTGGGGAGAAAATCCCTTACAATATACAAAAATATGAAAGAATATTCAATCATCAGGAAAGAGCTTAGTACTAACCATTTGTGAGACGTTCATATAATATCTTTTTCCTTTTTGGGGTTTTTAATCGGATTATCCATTTCCCTGCATTGACTTTAATTCATTCTTGATGATCTGAGTATACATGATCATTATCGAACGTTTGCCATACTCTTCCACAGTTAATGATTGCTGAAAAATGAATAGTACTGAATAACAGCTGGAATTTCATAAGTATTTTGCGTATTTATACTGATTTAAACATGAAATACTCATACAAAATGCAAAGTTTTTAAAAACAATCAATAAAAGATTTTAAATTAGATAAAATATCATATGTCACTTCTTTTTTCATCTGGATAATAAAATTGATAAATTTTTTTCTAATTAAAGATAAAGATGCATTTATAGTAGTAGAAAATTAATTTCTAGACTAAAGCTTGTTTATTGTCACCGTTTTAAGTCTAAATTTATAGGAAATGTTTATTTTATTATGCATTAAAAGTTCTTCTATAAAATTAACATTAAAATCATCTTTCGCCTAAGAGTAATAACAAGGTTATGCAAATTTTATTGAAAATAGTACGAGAATTTTGTTTGAAAATATAATATGGTTAAAAATAGGGAATGGATGTATGAATGTTCCATATTTATTTTATCGGAGTTGCTTCATGATTCCATATTGCCGATTCCTATTCCAGTTTTTGGTGCTTTACTATGATAACCAAATTGATTTGGTTATCATAGAAAAGAGACCATTATCATGCTTAGAATTAATTATGTTTAGGGTCGGTTTATTGGAATAAGGAAGTTTATAATACGTGAACACTTGTTTCCTCATCGAAAAGTCATAACGCATAAAGTCGATGTTTCCTGAGTACAAAAAGTGACATATGACGCTTAACTCTTTATTCCAGATAATGACCATATTTATGGGATTAAAAAGTTTAGGAAGCTTCTCCCCATTGTACAATTTACTTTGCCTAACTATAATTTAGCTGAATTTAAGTTATGACGTGATATTAATCTAAATCGAGTTGTTTTTTAATTTTGACGTATTATTCTCAAATTTCAGATATTTTTGAATGATACATGGCTCATTAAATGAAAATGTAACGGAAAGTAAGCTTTGAAAAAATATAGATAATTCCAATATATGAGCCGATCTCGGCAAAAAATTTTTCTTATCAAAATTCAATATGGTTTTTGAGGAAAATTAAATAATATTACTTCGTTCAACATAATAGTCAAACATTATATCAATACGCCATATGGTATTTTTTTACATTTATAAAGATTTTGGATTAGTTTACAATTTAATTCAATGCTCCTATCCATCTTTCTGATCTGCTCAAAATCAGAGGTATATTCATCAGGCTCCCATAGCACCAACATTGCAAGTGGTGAATTTATAGTCATTGATATTGAGCCGAAGACGTTTTTGATATTTCATAATCCAAAAGATTTTACAGGTCAAGTCAAAGCTTCCCAAGATACAATATTAGGAAGTAATGATACAATTGGTCTTAACTTCACAACATACAATGGATCATTTACTGTTACAAATCCAAATAATGTAGCAAAAACATGCTATTTTACAATATTTCAGTATGGTGATTTATATTCTGATTGCAAGAATGTGATTACATATGTCGGTTCTGGAACCCCTTACATTATAAAGAGTTCAACATCAACTTTTAGCGAAGAAGCAAACATTACAATGGCTGATAACCAAGAAATTTGTCTCCTTTACGTAAATCCTCAAAAATTAACCTTTACTATTACAACATCTGGATTAGATCCTGATGACGAACTTAATTATACAAATGACGAGCTTGGATCAAATAGTTTAAAGATGAATTATTCACAGACAGAAGAATTTACTTCAACCTTTGCATTTGCACATTGGTCTTCCGATTCTCAGTTGAATCAAGGCTATATAAAACTATCATCTACATACAGTGAACTTCCACAACAAGTAACTGTTTCTGGAATAATTGATAATGATTCAATTTTATTTGTCGAATTTATTGATCCTTCTAAGTATTATTATGATTCTGATGGTATTTCCACAGGTGCTATTATTGGTATAGCATTTGGTGGCTTCATATTTGTAGTTGGCGCTGTCGCAATTTTAATCTGTGTCAGTATGAAGGCAAAGAAGAGAGTTTCAGGCGATGAGACAGAAAACCAACTCACAAATATCAAGAGTACATCTACTGTCTATTTCTTCCCAATCCAACATACTGGAAATAGCAATTCAGATAACGGTAATGATAATGATACAACAAACACTGAAGACCAACAGAAGGTCCATATAAACTCCGAAAAATCAACAAATCAACCTCTTGTTGATGATGACGAAAGTAGTTGAGTATATAGTTTTGATTACTGATTGAATGCAACTGTAACAATGCATAGAATTAGTAAATATTGTTTCTTATTTTGGGTAATTGAAGAAAATAGAATTTTTAAAATAATTTTTTGAATAGAGTGGATATTTCATTCAAATTTGATGTGAGTAAGAATTATTTTTATCGATCTAAAGTGATATCAAGTAATTTGATACTTATTAAGATTGAACCTCAGATCTAATAGAGATTTTCTAATGAAAAAGTTATTGTTAGGTTTTTTATGTATTACGGATAATTATTACATTAAATATATGTAAAAGGGGTAGTAGCTCACCGGTAGAGCAAGGGATTGCAGATCCCTGGGTAGTCGGTTCGATTCCGGCCTGCCCCTAAACTTTTCTTTTTCTTTTTTCAAGATTCACAAAAAAATTCTGAAGTTTACGAAAGTCATGGCCTTTCGTTTTTGATGTCCACAGTTCAGACAGAGCGTGCCTTCCAGAAGCAGCCACAACTTTTCCTTGCTTCCAAGAAGCATGCTAACGCTGAGAAGAAGCAGCGCTACGTCAAGTCCATCGGTCTTAAGATCGAAACACCAAAGACAGCTGAAGAGCGTGAGTACATCGATGCCAAGTGCCCATTCACAGGCACAGTCTCCATCCGTGGCCGTGTCCTCCGTGGTGTCGTCGTTTCTACAAAGATGCGCCGCACAATCATCATCCGCCGCGACTACCTTCAGTGGATCCGCAAGTACAAGCGTTTCGAGAAGCGCCACACAAAGATCCCAGCTCACATTTCCCCAGCTTTCCTCGTCAAGGAAGGTGATCTTGTTACAGTCGCTGAGTGCCGCCCACTCTCCAAGACAGTCCACTTCAACGTTATCCACGTTAAGCCAGCCGCTGTCGGTGCTGACAAGAGACAATTCCGTGTCTTCTAAACAATACCTACTATTTCAAGGTTGGTCTTAGAATCAACTTCATTTTTTTTCAAATAATTCTGATTCATTGAGCTAAACAGATTTGCATAATCTGGTTTTACTTTTAAATTCAATTTTGAATATTTTTCCTAAATCAACCTTTTCTATGATCATCTCTTTAGGATTTGAAACCTTTTTATGATCTAGTAAATAGATTTAATCGCTATAGTATCTTGGGACTGCTTTTGTAAAATTGAATATTTTCAAAAGTTCAAATTTCAGGTTAAAAAGTAAATGAGTTAACTAAACTTTGTTTGCTTTCAATGAATATCATATTACGGCAAGATATCCAATAAAATTAGATTGACCATTTCGAATTTTTCTTGAAAAACGATAATTTTGCTTACGAACAATGATGTACGCACTGAAGCTTCATTAAATTTGCAATCTTTTTCCGTAAAAAAATTTAGTTTGTCTTGAAGACGATAGAAATTGAGTGCGGTTTGGGCGATCCTTTTTTCTAATGCCAACTCGTTTCCACAAGAGCAGAAAACTCCGTGGTCAAGTCTCTATGGGTTTCGGTCGTGTCGGTAAGCACCGTGTTTCGCCAGGTGGCCACGGTCGTGCTGGTGGTCAGCACCATCAGAGAACATGGTTCGACCGCTTCCACCCAGGTTACTTCGGCAAGGTTGGTATGCGCCATCTCCACCTCATGAAGAACCGTGCTGACGAGTATGAGCCAACAATTAACGTTGATAAGCTTTGGACACTTGTTCCAGAAGAAGTTCGCGTCAAGGCTGCTGCTGCCAAGAAGGGCGATGCTGTCCCAGTTATCGACTGCGTCCAGAACGGTTTCTTCAAAGTTCTTGCTCGTGGTGAACTTCCAAAGATCCCATTCGTTGTTCGCGCTAAGGACTTCTCTGAGGAAGCTGAGAAGAAGATCAAGGCTGCTGGTGGTGTCTGCGAGAAAGTTCAGTAAATACGACACTTATTCATTTTACTAAATTCTTGATCTACAATAAATTTTTTTTCTACAAAAAAACATCTACCAAGATTTTAATTTTCTATTACATACGAAAAAGTTATAAAATGAAAGAAAAATTTCATGATTTTTATTCTCTATTAAAATAATATATAAAATCTATAATTGTTCTAGCCTCTCTAATATCTGTGAGCTAAAATGGGATACAACTTCATCATCATTTTGCATTAATTCTGAGAAGATATCAGTATATTCAGATAAACGATCAATAACATCCTGATTATGCCCTGATCCCTCAGAAATTTCAAGGCACTTACAAAGCCCTTCAATAGAAACTTTGATCGTCCTTGGTTCTTGAAGGAATTTCATATAAGCGTCGATAAGTCTTTCATCCCAAATATTATTAGCTGTGGTGAGTTCTGTAAGGATTGGTAAAGCGTATTCACCGAGTTTTGCTGGGCCATTTGTAGCTGCTTCGAGTAAAGCTTCAACTAACAAAGAAATGTTCTCTTGTGACAAGGTATCGACTCTTTTATAGAGATACTTAAAGACTTCGATACCTATTTTCTGATTTTTATTACTAACTTCTATTAATTGTTTGAATAATTCTTGAGAAACTTCAGGGACTTTGCGAATGTATGTCAAAGCTGCGGCAATCACAGCATTGTAAGGGTCTTGTAGTAAATTGGGCAATCTATTGATGATTTCGTTCGGATCTACTTCAATTCCTCGTTTTTTAAGGACACGCAAGACATTAAACGTACGATTCTTAACAACCGAATATCGTGAATCTAAAAATTGATAGATAAAGGGGACTGTTCTATGATAAACTGAAGATCTAAAGTCATTTTCTGAATTATTCTTGTCATTACTCCATAATTTGAAGAGTTTTCGTAGGAATATTGGTATAAAAGTACGATTATCGAGTTGGAAGATAATATCTAAACCGTTATTTTCAATAAAATAATTATAAACAGCAATGTTATGAATAACTCCGGTAAGAAGTCCAAGACCATCGTTTACGAGTTCAATATTTGTTGATTTAATGTTGTTAAAAGCTTGTTCTACGTATTCTGGATTGGATAACTGATCAGCTGGATATGTAGTGCATTTATCATATCCAAACCAACATAAAAGGTGAAATGCAGCTTTTCGGAGTTCTTCGTTTGCGTGATATTCTTCTACAAGAGGATCATTGCTATCAAAACAAAGTTGTAAACGTTCGAAAAGCAAAGCACCAGTATAACCTATTAGAGGAGGTCCTTTTTCTTCAAAATACTTGGTTAATTTATTAATTCCAGGTTGGAATTTTTTAAGGTCGCAATTATTTATATCGTTTGTAATGCCTGAAGCATTGATTTTATAACGTTGAGCAAAAGTTGTTTCATATGGCTGCGTTTTACCGAATGACTTGCTGCCATAATCTTCAGGATCCGAATTGTCTTCAAACATCAAATTTTTACAAAATTTTAGTTGAAGATGGAGAAGAATTTTCGCAAATTTTACTGGAACAGATAAAGTTTTAGCGCCCATTACTTTAATCATATTATCTATAGTACCATATAAATTAAATGCATCTACTATTAAATGTTCTTACTATGTAATGAATGATTTTTATGCAGAAGTTTGTCCTCTACGAAAAATCAAGCACAAAAGAATACATGATTATAAACTAAACAGATTTAGTATACAAAATGACTTTAAAAGAGAAATATGGTAAAATTTAAACATGAAATTGATTTTTTAAAGATAAGTAGTATATGTGAAAGGGTTTAGTGACTTTTTTTGTTACATCTATATATAGACGATGCATTAAAATATATTTATTTATAAATCATTAAAAAAATTAACATTAATTTTAAAATAATTTATTTTATCTTTTATAAAAGAAGCTATATATAGATGATGTCAGATATTCCACGATTAATTAAACATTGTTTAAATCCTGAATGGAATCAATGAAGTCATAATCAAAGACCTCATAAACGAGTAAAAGAAATTAGAAACTAATGATTATTTGAATTTATGAAATTGATTATTTGATTTATTCTTTCTTCAATCTCTTCTATTCTTTTTGTTAAATCATCTATTTTCATTAATGAGGTGATTCTTGATTGAGGAATAGATTTCAAACTAACCACTCCTTTTATTTTTGAAATTTTGAATCCATGACCCTCTGGGTCTTGGACTCTGTCCTCAACTTTAAACATTTTATTCAATTTACACGTTGTCAATTCTTCAAATAATTTTTTATTATTGGCATAATAGTCATTAAATTCTTCAACAGATGAAAAAATTTTTATTTCAGTAATTGGTTTAACAACTTTTTTTTGTTGAACATTTTCACTTTCATTTATTTCTTCCTCCTCTGTTTCATTTATTTTTAAAATCGGTTTCATTTATGATTAAATAAAAATTAGAATATAAGTGATGAAATATATTTTTTAATTAATATTAAATCAGAAGAAACCCGAAATAGTTACACTATATTTTAAGTTCAAAAGAGACAATCCTATAATATCTCATATGTTTGATTTAATGAACCCAGTAGGTTCTATTTATACATCTATGGATGTGAGAGGTCCTCAAGCAATGTTTGGTGTTGGTGCATGGGAACAAATAGTCGACAGGTTTTTGTATTGTGCAAACTCTTCAAAGGAAACAGGTGGAAGTAAAACGATTACAGGTGAAAATTTACCTGCACACAGTCACTACATAGATTTAAGCACATCTCAAGCGGGTTGGCATAAGCATAGATATTGGGATTGGTCAGGAATGACAAAAGGTAAAGGATATGATGTTAAAGATGACGTTAAGTTTGCTATAAATTGTTACTGGAGTGACACTGAGGGAGGAGGAAACCATACACATCACGTTTCAGGATATACACAAACAACGGGACAAAGTAAAGAATACATGCCACCTTACATGACTGTATTCGCATGGTATAGAGTTCAATGAACGCTCAATGTTTGTGAAACAAACTTTAGGAGCTCCAAAAGAGCAAACAGCATAATTTAAATTTTTATTTTAGTATAAATGAAGATTCTACCATATGGTGTTATTGGAAGAGATAAAGATGGAAACCCAATATTTGATCCAAAGTTAAAATTAAAGTTACTGACAAGACAACAACTTGAAAAGTTGCTGAAACCAAAACAGAATGAAAAATGAGAAAATGAGAAAATGAGAAAAAAAATTTAAATTATGCAATTTTATTTTTATCATAAATGACAAAATTAATTAAGCCAACTATTTCTAAATTAATGATACCAATGAAATCATTTCATGGAGTACTTATCCCAGGTTCTTCACAATTAGCCGGGGCAGGTGTTGTGACTCAAGGTGGAACATTAGCGAATCCATTCAAATTATTAACTAAAGATGAACTTAATAAAATGATGATAAAATAACTGATAACAAAATTTTATTTATTTTTTTTATTTTGTATGTAAGAACAGAAATGTCAGTCGAAGCAAAAACATTCACGAACAAATCTAATGGCGAAACATTCACAAAAGGCACTTATAACGGTATTGAAGTCTTACGTAGAGACAAGGATGGTTACATTAATGCAACAAAGATGGCGAGAGAAGCAGGAAAGTTAAACCATTTAAACAGATTTCTCAATAGTGCTAAAATGCAGGAAATTCTTGAGTTTTGGATGAACGAATACGGTGGAGCCAAAAGTGGCTCGACCTCAAAACAAGCATTTTATGAGCTTACTAAGGGTGTTATGAATGAATTCAAAGGTATTTACATACATCCTGACCTCGTTCATTTTGTTGCTGAATGGTGCTCTGTAAAGTATGCATTTTATGTCAAAGATATTATGGACTCCATAGACAAGAAAGTTCATGAGAAGTTAGATGAAGAAGAACTCGAAGATACAGTGGAGAATGCAAAACCTTTGTTCGAACAAGAAGTTGGAAAAATGTGTGAAAAACAATTAGAACATGAACGTGAGATATGTTATGGTTATAGAGATTCTCCATACGAACTAGACCAATGGGAACAAGAAGATTTAAAGAGAGAATTTAGAGAATATGAACTCGCTAAGATAGCATTTGAAGCTGCAGAAAAGAAGTTAAAAGTTTGGGGTTGTTTTGTACAAAAATATTGTGAGTAAATGAACTCATGGGCTTTGCCCTTGCCGCTTAGCGGCTTATTTTTATTGAATTCACCAAAAAATATATTTTAGGTGAAGAGGTGAGATGTCACCTGTTTTTTCACCTCTTTTTTCACCTCTTGAATTTTCATGAATTTTCACAAAAGACCAAAAATAACGCTAATTTTATTTTTATTTATTTTTTATTTTGTATAAAAGATATGATTTCAACAATCGGCACAACAACAATTCAAGCCGCGAACGGCGGGACTCTGTCCACAACAACAGCACCAAACTCGTTAGTCATGAATCCTACGTCAATGTTAGTAGAGATGAAAAACTTCATTCCTTCTTCATATACTTTCGAAACAAAAATCCAGAAGATAAAGCAAGAACTTTTAACAAGTACTTTAGACTGTAGTGCGAAAGATGAAACAAATGAACAGTATCTTTATGAAATGCAGGACATTATTGACCATTTACCCAAATTGCCTGAAATCCAACAGCAAAAACTAACTATTCCTGAATTCGACGAAATTGAAGTCAAAACAACTGACTCAGTAGAAATAAAGAAGTTCATTCGTAAAGTAAATTATGAATTCCTTGGTTTTCATTGCAACCATAAAGTTATGGACAAAGATTGCGACATGGTATATAAAAACATTTCTGACATATATAAATCTGAGGAGTTTAAGACTTACGATAACTTTGTTTCATTAGTTGCAGAATGTGTATGGCAGATAAGAGATAAAGATAGAAGAGGTAAGGTATGGAATGAACAGATAAGACCCGCTATGTTTGAGATGAAGAGAGCAATTGACACCTTAGTTGTTCTAGCAGGTAAGGTTTCAGAATATAACGCAAAAATGAACCCGCAATGTTCAAAATGTAAGGCAGCAATTAGGAAATATAACTACTCAGTCAAAGAGATAGAAAGAATGCGAAACGACTATGCAGACTTAAAGAAAGAAGCAGAAAAGCCAGCAGAAGATAAAATGAACATGTTAGAATTTCTTAATAAAAATTATCCAACAGCAGAAGATTTCCTTCTATCTGATGTCAAGAAGAAGTATAAAGAGACTTTCGGTATTGTTAAAACTTTTGACATACTGACAGAAGAAATAGAAGCTACGAAATTGTTTAGGATTTCAAATATACATCGTACAATTCATGTAAAACGCTTGTGAAAAAACTGGGGTGAAAAAAGAGGTGAAAAAAGAGGTGAAAAAAGAGGTGAGATTTCACCACTTCACCTAAACATTATTTTTATTGAATTCAGCAACAAAATTCTGAGTAAAATAATTTTTAGGGCTTGTGTCAAACCGTTGAGTTTTCACAAAATTTAAAAAAAATAACGTTTACCATGTGAAACGTTTATAAAATAACTAGGGTGAGAAAACAGGTGAAAAAACGGGTGACATCTCACCTCTTCACCTAAATTATATTTTTGGTCAAAGCTTCCACGAGAGAAAAGATTCCTCATTCGCTAAGGATTCCAAAAATGAAAAAATCATTGATTTCGGCTGAGAAAAAACAGTAAAACCCTTCTTCCACGGGAACAAAGAAATAAAGAAGAAATAAAGAAGAAATAAAGTAAATTTTTTATTTATTCCCGTGGAAGATAGAGCACTTTTATGACACTTTTTATTCACGACAAACAAGACAAACAAAGAAAATAAGAAAATACGGCGCTGTCGCGGTTCGAATCACAGACTCTGACCCCTCCATAACACCACCTTAGACCACTGTGCTACGTAGCCTGTCGACATAAGATTTTATAAATTGCATATTTGACGTAAATTTATTTCCCAGTCATTCAATAATTATTTATTTTTGAAGAACTGGAGGTGCTACCATGCTACCATGTGCTACCAGGTCATTTAACTTCTTTTAAAAATGGTGACAACTGACATTTTGACAACATCATGGGTTATTCAAAAATAATTTATTTTTGAAGAACTGGAGGTGCTACCATGCTACCATGTGCTACCAGGTCATTTAACTTCTTTTAAAAATGGTGACAACTGACATTTTGACAACATCATGGGTTATTCAAAAATAATTAATTATTGAAGAACTGGAGGTGCTACCATGCTACCATGTGCTACCAGGTCATTTAACTTCTTTTAAAAATGGTGACAACTGACATTTTGACAACACAGCAGGATTAATGCAAAAATAATTCATAACTACCTTCCTCCTGTACTGTTGTCAAAATGTCAAGACCTTCAGGTCTCGTCACACAATGACTGTTGTCTCAAACTTTAGAACGGCATAATTTAAATTTTTATTTTTATCATAAATGAATACCCCACAAGCTCAAAATTTACCACGAATCATAACAAGGGAGGAAATGATAAAAATGATGCAAGAACATGTTAAAAATAACAAACCACTAAAATTGAGAAAATGTGGTTATGCGGTAATGATGGAAAGAGAGATGTTGTCGAAGAGGAATAAAAATTAAATTTGGATAGAGTTTAAAAATTCATCTTTATTAAATTCATCTCTTCCAATCAATTTATTTATTCTATTAAATTCTTTTATTTTTGCTTCACTCAGTTTAAGGATTGAACGATAAGTTTCTAATTTTTCGATTATTTCTTTCCTCTCTTTATCGTTTTCAACCCCACTACATTGCGGCTTCTTTTTGTAATAACATATTTTTGATTTAATTCTGTTTAGTTTCTTTTTATATTCATCGTCTGGACTCTTGACTGCTTCGTTGTTACTCATTTTCTTACGAAATAAAAAAATTAAATATTATTTAAATATAATGGAGTAATAAAATAAATTGGAATTTCTATTAATTTATTGTCAACTTCAACTAATGCATTGCCGTTAATATATCTAACAAATTCAGCTATTGTGTCAAATCTTCGTCTTCTTTTTGTCATTGATTTATTAGTTTTTCCATAATCGAGATGAATCAAAACTTTATCCCCTTGTTTAAAATTCATGAGCCCCGAATTAATTTGTTCACGTTTAACATCATTCAACCTTTCCATTTGCTTTCTAATATATTCCCATTCTTTTGAAATATCATTTTTCATTTCCACTGGTTTCATGTTAATAGTTCTATGCCATGTATTATTGTAATAATATACTAACTGCTGTATGATGGAGTCATGATTTCCATCCAGTATATTGACCGTTAACCCCTAACGCATCTCTAAGAGTTCTCATTACCGCATCAACTATTTTATATGAAAACGTATATAGGAGATGAAAAGTAAAAATTAATTTGTGGAAATAATGAGCCATAGCTGCCTGAAATCCTTTATCATCATCACCCTTGATATTATCTACTCTTTCATGATCTAGTAAGTATTGAATAGCTCTTCTTGTTTCCTGTTCTATTTTCCCTTTCACCGGAATGCAATATAAATATCTAGTGTTAATGTTAATGGCAAATAAATAAGTAACTTTTCCTCTTGAATATTCTAAATGATCGATTTCGTATGAATATGGATATGGTGCAAATGAAGGGCGACTAAATTTTTCTTTTAATGGTTGAATTTTCGGGTCAATTGGTTTATTTAATATCTTGAAACCCTTTTTAAAATCTTTTTGTTTCTTTAATGTTTGAAATGGATATAATAAAGTGAATGATGAAGGATTAACTGAAGGAGGAGGCGGTTTTGGTATTGCAGGTACTGTCGTTGGAGGTTTTGGTATTGCAGGTACTGTCGTTGGAGGTTTTGGTATTGCAGGTACTGTCGTTGGAGGTTTTGGTATTGCAGGTGGTTTAATTTTATCTGCTTTGATTTTGGATGATGAAGTTTTGGATTTCATTCCTTTTTTCATTAATTCTGGATGTATTCTATTCATTTGTTTTAAATATGCTGTATATAAAGGTTTGATATACTTTCCCGCTTCGAGTTTATGTTGAAGGATGAATTCCAAAAGTTGATCTTTATTTAAAAGTCGGGCTGAATATGGTTTAACTAATGAATCATAAATTAAAGCTTGTGCTTCATTTATGGTCTGAAGGACCTGGGCGTTTTGTTCCTTTTGTTTTTGCGGCTCAGGATTATATAATTTATATAAATTATATAATTCATCAATATCTTCTTCTGTTAATACTTTATTTTTGAAATCTTTCAACCGTTTAAGTTGTGATTTAATTTTTCCCTTTGAATATTCATTATTTTTAATTTTGTCTTTAATTTTAGAAATTATTTTATCATGATATTTCAAAACTTCATTTTTATAATACGAATAATAATAATCCATATCATCACCCGTTATATTGTTATCATGTTTTTGGAGATATGCTTTTAAATCGTAATAATCAAAATTTTCTTGATTAAGTACTAAATCATCAATCAAAATTTTTAAATCTACGCTATTCATTTATATAAAAATAAAATAAATGTTTTAAGGGCGCCCACCTCTTTGAATCATAGTATCAAAACCATTATTTACGGTTCCTTTTGTCTCTTCTGTGGCATTTTATTAAATAAATGGCATACAACATCCATTTTCACAACATACAGCCTTAGTGTGTGCTCCTGTTAATGCAGTCTTACCGATTGTTAAGCGAGTCATTGACCCGTTTTTAAGTTGTAAATTAATATTCTGACCATCGAAAATAACTTTATCATTTATTATATCCAAATAATTTTTAGGTGTTAATTGTTTATTTTGTCGTAAACTAACTCCTTTCATTTTTTGTGCAATCTTTTTAAAATCACTTCCATCAATTGAACCGTTGAATGAAGTATAACACTTAGGACATAAAGCAACCATGTTATCACCTTGTTTCTCAATTGCTAAACCCAATAACTTCTTCTCATGTGCTTTTTCTTCAGCTTTATTCTTTAATTTAGGTTTAAATTTCTCATTAAAACAGAAGAAATCAAAAGGTGCGAATTTGAAAATGTTTTTATCATAAAATTTTTTATCGGTTACAATTGCTTGAAATGCTTGAGTGTTAGGAAGATTTGGGTCGCCAGCGATTGCCCAATATGATGAATCAGTATCACCTTCAATGAAATGAAAACGATTAACATCCATGCATTTATACATAAAATCATAAATGAAAACCAAATACCAGTATTTTGCGTTATCTAAAGTAAAAAATGCCTCTTGTAAACATGTATCACATCTATAAAATCTATCTTTGAGCATCACTTGATACGTATCCTCTCCTATTTCTCTTATGTTTTTAAACTTATTTGACATACATGCAACGCGTGCCTTCTGTGCATTCATTATTTTAGTCTTTGCGTAATTTTGTGTATTCATTGCATCGTAACCATATGATCCATTAAGTGAAATTTTGCAAAATAAACTTTTTCCTTTATTTCCTTCTAATTCAGCCTTTTGTCTTTCGTTCATAAATTCGTTCGCAAATTCATTAAAACAAGTGTTTTTAGTAAATGTTAAAATTGATTGAATATCATCGATGATAAAATGAAATCTGTCGATTAGATACCAAAGATAATAAGAAGAAAATGGTTGATATTGGTTGTGTGTTGATGCTAACTGAGTTAATTTTCTCTGTTTCTGGTCAACTGGTAGATTGTTTGATTTCATGTAATTATACATAAAACTACCAATTGTTTTTTCATCTGTGATAATATCTAAGTTTCTTATTATCGGTAAAAAGTTTATGTAATCATTAATATATTTTTCATCAATGTGACCCTTTACTTCAGCCACGAATAAAATATTTTTCTTCTTAATAATTCCCAGTGCTTTTGCTTTCTTTGTTGCTGTATCACAAATGATAACTCCATTCAATCTTCCCGGCATATACATTTTATGGTCAGTATATTGAATGAAATCATGAGGATTAGATGAAAATGATGAAGGATATAATGAATTAAAGTCAACACCAACGAAATGAGTCATAATGTTGGTGGTGTCCTCATTTGATATAGTTTTAGTTTCTGGATTATATGAAAGTTTATTAATGTGCGTGATTCCTTTAAGATTTACTCTATGTTGAACATTTGATAAACCACCAGTAATTCCATTACGGAGGATGTGATAAGCTTCAACTGAATCTAGAGTCATTGGTAAATTATTTTTTAATGTATAATTTCTTAAATTGATTCTTAAACGTTGAACATCTTCATCTTTATTTGATTTTACGACATTGCAATAACAACACATTAACTGACAATTTTCTTTGGTATGTGGTTTTTCATTATCGATTCTATCTAATGTTGGTTTATTAGCATATGTAAACGCTTTACCACACATTTTGCATTTAGATGAAAGGATTAAATCGTGATAGTATTGAAAATCATCCATTGAAACATTATTTTTAGTATTCCTTTCTGCTTTTTCATCTTGTTTCTTATATGCTTCAATTTTATATTTCCAATACTTTTTCGTTAATTCAAAACTTGATTCCACATTTTCTTCTTCTGGATATGTTTCGTTAGGATTGAAGTTCTTATATGCTAACGCGTAACGAATCATTGATGCATTCGATGATAAAGAAAGATTATGAAGCATGTCAATTTTATAAATAAATGTTTCTTCAATAATTTTATCAATTGGGTCAATCATAATTTCAACGTCTTTATTGCAATAATGAATAAAATATTCTAATCTATTCTTAAAATTTTTAGCATCATTGAGATATATTTGATAATCACTATCTGATATAGTTTCTTGGGTTAATGCTGAATAAAATGAATCTTTCGTGAATGGTTCCACTTTATATAATTCTTCTTCGTAATTCTCCCATGTGATAAATTGATAAGGGAAAAAGGATTTAACACGTGTTTTATTGTTTCCGAAATCTTGAGTGAATTGGTCTAATGTCCCACCCGCTATATAATTTCTGATGTCAATAAATCTCAATTCATATGGAACGTTTGTTTTCTTTACAATGACTTGCTTAAATTGTGAAGAAGAACCCAGCATTGATTTTATTTTCCATTTTGCAGTGTTTAAATCACGAAGAATTAAATTTAAATCAAACTTTCCCGAATTAAAACCTATGATATTCACTTTATTGAATTCCTCATCTAGAAGTTCTTTAAATGCTTCCTTCTGTTTTTCATTTAATACTGTTTGCGGCTTCAATAATTCATCGTATTGTTCAATATTTGATTTAGCAACTAATGAACAGGTTGAAAATAAAAATTCAATCCAGTCAGAAATAAAAGAATCACTTGAAGTTAAGCAAAAATTCCTCGTATACGTTTTATCGTTTAATTTAACCGTTGATGATACCATGAATGGTTTTAAGTAAGCGTTCAAAGTTGCACACTCAGAAAGTTGTAATTCTTCTTTAGTCTCTAATGTTTCAAAGTCAAAAGTAATATAATATCTTGTTGGTTTATAATATTTCTGCAAATTATGAGCTAATAACCACTGATATATCTTCTGTTTCGTAATATGTGGTGCATATGGTTGCTGAGTCTTTTGCAATTGAACGTCTTGAATTAATCTTCCATTATTTTCTTTACATTTCTCACAATGTTTTAAAAATCTTCTTTGGTTTTTCCTTTCTGGATCATCACGGATAGAATAAACTTCTTCTTTACAATATGGACAAACTCTATAGCCGGTGAGTGCTTCAACGTCTGTTATTCTGTCAGCGTGAAGTTTTCCACATGGACTCTGTGTTAATAAAATATTTACTGTTTCAAATTCTGGATCTATCATTATTGAATCCACTAATGGAAAGTCTACCTTGTTAATATCTACGTCTTCTGGTTGAGGAACACAATAATAGAAATCAATATTAACGTTTAACATTCTTGCTAATCTCTCACTTTCTGATGAAATGTCAAACCCTTCATATGCATCTATTGCTTCATTTAAATAGCTTCTACGAGTTTTAGGATTAACACCATCAGGAATGTTATAGAAGCGTTTAAATAACCTTCTACCTTCTGCTCTAATTTGATTATCATTCATTTTAGCTGTTCCATTTTTGTTCATTTATGTAAGAATAAAAAAATTAAAAAAAAATAAATAAAAATAAACTTTATTTTTTTAAAGTCTGAGACTCAGAGAGTCCAGGGCTAAAGTCCATAAAATGAATTAAGAACACATAAATTTTTATCATCTGCGACGTGACGAATACATTTTAATTTACTCAAGAATGCGTACCCTGATACATTAAATCTAATTCCTGTCTTATTTAATTTCACAACTTTGAAAAGGAATGTATGAATAGCTATAAAATGATGAGAAGATGTTTTATGGGTTGCTTCCATTTTTTCTGAAATAAATGAATAAATATAATGCTTATACGTTTTCATATCTTTTATGTTCTTAATAACGAATGGTATAGACTTTTCAACTTCGTCTTCCTTCGGTGCTGTTCTTTCATATGAAACATTATTGGTATCTTCAACAATGAAACCACAATCACATAAAATTTTATATGTACCAATTGTTTCTTTTGATATTTTATCTAATAAATCAAAAACTTTATCAACACCTGTGCATTTATTTAAATAATAATTTGTGTAAATATCATGATCTTCCTTCTTAATCGTATTTGTTGCATATGTTACATTTTTCAGTGCTTTTTTGAATTTTTCAGAATCAAGAGGAGGTGAAAGTAATATACATGGATAATCTCCATCGTCAATAAATTGTAACTTATGTTTATGAATAAATTTTGTGCCTTCTTCTGAAAGTGTTTCGTCTATTTCACCATCTAATAAATTTTGTGTTGATTCTGAGACATAATTTTTATATCTTTCTTCATGAGATTTCTGAACTTCTGATTCCGAAGCTGGGATATTCATTAAATCCTCTACTTCATTTTCATTATATTTTTCAACTTCTCTTAATTCCTTAATTTTTTCATCTATTTCATCTCTTATTTTTTCCAGTCTTTCAATTTCATCGTATTCATCATCTTTAATCCGTTCTTCATAATATTCAGGGAAAACATCGGGTTCTTTAGGTTTTTCTTTCTTAGATGAAGGATATAAGAAATTTATAACATCATCTTTATTCATTTTTCCATCATAATCTAAATCATTTAATAACTCCGCGAATTTTTGACAATTTCTTAAATAATATTTATCAACTTCATAACCCGCCTCCTCTAATATATCCATTATTTCCTCGTTTGTGAATTCTAATTTTTTCACATCGTTAGTTTTGACACTCATTTCATACAAATTGTTGCACACATAGTCGTGGTGTTCATCTTCATCATTTGTGTTGTTGGCAATATTCACTGACTACTGTTGGTCTTGGGTGTTCAGTTTTAACTATTGTGATTGTTTCAATGTGCCCTCCCTTCCTACATTTAGTATAGATTCTATACTATAGACTTCAGCGCTGGCCCTATTGTTAGAAGGTTGTAAGGTTAAGAAAAGGTCACTGACGTAGATTACTTATTGACACGTGGTTATGTTTCGATTAATTTGACAACTTTTTGTCCATTCAGCGACGAGAATAAGTACTACTCTGTTTGGTTTCAATTAGTGTTGTCAAGTTTTGTAAAATAACCGTCTTATCTCATTCTATAAGGGGAAAAAGGCTTCTCAAAGTATACTTCCTTGGAACGCCTGTAACTTTTCCTGTAGCGACGATAGACCCTTATTTGTCCGGACAAAGTTATACTATTTTGAGTGCTCTACAAAAAAGTCAACGGCTGGCTCGTCCTCAGAAATTTTTTATGGGCTAGAGGGCGCAACGCGCCTGGAAGCCCCACTACCTTTTTTTTACTCACAAAATAACTATCAAAATGGCGCTTTATTTGATTGATATTATTTCACAAATTCGTGTTAAGGATACCCTTACGTGTCAGATTTTTTGCGCATACGAAGAAGTCATGCTAGACATGAGCTATAAACCTGAAATTTTAGCAACATATTTAAAACTTTTTAAACTACAATACACTTTAATATTCAAGAACAAAAATATTCTTTTTAGAAATTACATAATTATTTTATGTGAAATCTATATAAAAACATATTTTGCGAGCGTAACTTTTTTCTTTATAAGCACCTTATATGACTGATAAACTGTGAAGGCACATAATTGTTAATTCATAGAGTTGATATGTTTCCAAAATTGAGAGGAAATTTGAAAATTGAATACCCTTTCAATTCAATTTTCAAAAGATATCAGCTCCTTCAATAATTGAAGGACGATTTTGATCATTTGCTCTTAAAACAAGTATGCCATGGAGAAAAAAGTTACGCTCGAAATCTGAAATATAACTATCATATAAAAAATTAAATTTCTAATTTTTTACTCTATAGATATTATTGGCCACTTGTGTAATGCATAAAAGTTTATGTCATATGCATACATTTGGAAGTATGGGAGACGAGGGAAATTACTTCTATGAGGACTAGGATTTTTAAAAATTTCTCTATCGGACTCACCATTCAATTTCTCGAAAATTAAAAAAAATCAATAATAGCTAAAATGTATTATGCATACAAATTTTAATGTTACACGGTATTTTTTGAACTTCATGACATGAATTTTCTTTATATTATTTTTTTTTTGGATTTTCTATGATTTATGCGATAGGCTGGAACAACATTGTAAGTGCAATGATATCATTTATAGAGAAATCTAAAACTTCAGCATTCAGAACTCGCAACCACAAAAATATTCATTTGCTAAGTAAGTAAATTTGATTAAGTTCGACACTTAGCTTTTATACGTAAAACCAAGTGTGTATTGTTATTTCTTGTTAAATTATTGAGAAAAAAATAAATTGTAAGAGAAACGATACTGATTATTGAAATAATATTGAGGGTAGCTGCAGATTTCTTCATTAACATGCCGGAAATTTGTTAATCTTGGTTTTCTATATATAAAATCTGTCGAAGAATCTAAAAACGGAGATATGAAATAGAGATCTGTAAATCTAGAGTATCCTGTCAGAAAAAACTAAGCATGTCCCTTTTGGTCATAAACATTTTTTGCAAATTACTTTTACCATTAGTCTACAGATGATCATTAAATTAAACGAGACTTTGTCAGAATTTATTCTTTTACAAAGACAGAAATTTTAGTATTATTTAATTTAGTGCTGTAGCAAAATTCAAAAACGGTGAAAATTCAGTGAATTTGTGAATTCACATTTTTTTTCGACATTTTTCTTGATATATCCATGCACATTAAGAACACAGCTTTGATACGCTTAAAAAAGCATATTTTATATGAAATTGTTAAAGAAATAAACAATTTATATAAAATTGCACTTATGGGCAGTTTAGATATATAATTTATATATAACATATATACAAATCCATAGACAAAGTGCAATAACTACAATGTTGTAAGAAATTACACAGAAATACTGACTTTTTGAAGGATAATAAGAATTCTTCTAAATGTTGTATTTTTATAATTTGATTGATTTTTTTTACTATTTCATTAATCTTTTATGAATAATAATTATTTTTAATATATGTGCTATTAAAATTTCAAATTTTGACTAATATATCTAAGTTATCTGAACGAACACTTTAGAAAATATCATACTTACATTGAATAGCAATTAGAGCATATTAATAGCAAGTTTCTTGGCTTTATATCTATCATTATTGTTGTTTGATCAAACAAAATTCACTCTATTATATGGTGTCAATTAATTAAAACAATTTTTAATAGTTATTTATTTAGTGCGAATAAGTGCAAACTCATAAATGAATAACTTAATAGTAGAAATGAATTATCTGATATAAATCTCACATTTTGTCCATCAGAAATACTTTAATTGCATACGCATAACTATTAGTAATACGTCTGGAGTGTCAATTAATAACAATCCCACAACAAGTAAAATTCAGATTTTTATTAAACTTATTTTTTCCTAAAAGTTTTCTCAAATTACTATATATACATATGTGGATAAAATAATAGTAATATTGTAAAAAATTAAATAATTTTTTTTATTTGAGAACCTCTCAAAAGTTCATTCAATTTATCAATTGTTTCAGTTTGATGTATATTCATTTCTGGAGCCTAAAACTTTAGCAATCATGACAATATCATATTCTCTTTCTAACTACGCAATGTAAGGGTATCCTTAAAGAAATTAAATTATTTTCGGAACTTTATCAAAAGATATCAAACGCATTTTCATATATTCATGAACCTAATAATAAGAAATTAGCGACGCTTCTACATTATCAAGGTTTCAAATTTGAAAAATTCAAACCTGAATTAAAAGAAGAAGAAATTCTGAATTTATATCCAACAGATTCTCCTTTATACTATATTGCATGGGATAAAGTTGATGATTTTAAGAGTAAATTCCCAAATCTTTATATTAATTGGAAGAGTAATGATACCACACTACTTGATTTTGCAATTAAATACGGATCAGAATTTTGTTTCAATTACTTGAAAAATTTAGGAGCTGAATACACTGATAAATCCGAAGAATATGCTGTTCAAGGAGGAAATAAAGAGATCTTTATGCAAATGATAGAAGAATGTAAATCATTTGATAACATGATTAATACAGCATTGAATCATCGAAACTATGAAATTGCTGACTTCCTTAAATCAAATTTTGGTCAAACATTTGATTCAATAGCAGAAAGTATGTATTTCGGAAATTATGATGTTGCATCTTATTTATTTTCTAATGGAGCAGATATCAACAAAATTTATAATCTCTTTCATTTCATATTTATCATTGTTTTTATATAATTCTTTTTAGTTTCACATTAATCAATGTTTTATAACATTCTCTTTTCTTTTCATATTTATCATTGTTTTATAACATTCTCTTTCTTTTCATATTTATCATTATTTTATACAATTCTCTTTCTCTTCATATTTATCATTATTTTATACAATTCTCTTCCTTTTCATATTTATCATTGTTTTATAAAATTCTTTTTCTCTTCATATTTACCATTGTTATATCAAATTCTATTTCTCTTCATATTTGTCATTGTTTTATTGGATTCGCTTACTTTCCATATTTATCATTATTTTATGAAATTCTCTTTCTATTCATATTCATCATTGTTTTATAGAATTCTCTTTCTATTCATATTCATCATTGTTTTATAGAATTCTCTTTCTATTCATGTTTATCAATGTTTATGATGTGATCTCTCAATGTTTACGAATGCCTCTTTAGTATTGCCATCAATGCGGATTCAATAGAATTGTCCAATTCTTAGTTGAGCATGGTGCTGATGTTAACATGAAACTTATTCTCTCTCTCTTAATATTTATCATTATTTTATAGCATTCTCTTTCTTTCCATATTTATCATTGTTTTATAGAATCTCTTTCTTTCCATATTTATCATTATTTTATACAATTCTCTTTCTATTCATATTTATCACTATTTTATTGGATTCTCTTTCTATTCATATTTATCATTATTTTATGAAATTCTCTTCTTTTCATATTTATCATTATTTTATAGAATTCTCTTTCTATTCATATTTATCACTATTTTATACAATTCTCTTTCTCTTCATATATTATTTGCTTTATTGGATTCTCTTTCTTTTCATATTTATCATTGTTTTATGAAATTTCTCCCGATATTCATTGAATGTCCTCTTAGCATTGCAAACAAAATGAAATCAATAGAAATTGTCCAATTCTTAGTTAAACATGGTGCTACGGACGTCTAAGATTTCTTTTTCCAATAACATTATTCTATATTGGAAAAAAGATATGTAAATTTAAAATTGAGAGAAAGTAGTCAAATTATTCTATGAGATTTTCACAATTTCATATCACATTTTTTTTGAATTTTCTTTTACTCATTGTGATTTTTATAAATATGTGAATCCGCTAATTATTGCTTTCTATCAAAATTCAATCGATATCACTAAATTTTTATTGGACTCCATTTCTATCATTGTTGTATGAAATTCTATTTCTTTTCATATCTATCATTGTTTTGTTGGATCCTTTTGATATTCGTATATGCCCCCTCAGTATTGCAATCAAACAAGAATCTATTGATCTTGTTAAATTCTTAGTTGCGCATGGTGCAAATGTCAATATAAATCTTATTTTCTATTGGATTATCATTATTTTCATATCTATTATTGTTGCATTGCATTTCTTTGCTTTTCATATCTATCATGATTTAACCAAATTCTCTTAATATTCAGATCTATAACAAAAAAATCTGAAAGATATAGCTGTACAATTATTATTTTGTATAAATGTTAATTATATATATTTAATGTGATTTTTAACATTTCAAGTACTTTGAGGAAAAATGTTTTATTGGAATTCATTTGTTTTAGAAGTGCTATAAATAGTGATAATTCAGGCTAATGTTATGTGAGGATATCCTTTTTAGATTTGTATGCTTACTTTTTAATTATTAATTATTAACAGTAGTGTTAATCCGAATAAACAAGAAATTCGAATATTTATTTTAACGTTCATAGTAATTAACAATATTATTTGTAATTTGGAGGGAGCTTGCCAATGTCCAAATTACAAATAATTTTTTAAATTTTAGTGAAGAAAATAAGTTACAAGATTTGAAATATTTGTGATGAAGTTTTGTGAAGATGTGATAATTCTATATCGGAACAAATATTGTATTGACGTAGAAAGTTGTTATTTTAAACTGAAAGTTAATTACGCTTTTTGTCAAAATTTATTTCTGGTAATGTCTAACTTGATCTTTATTTGCTGATTAAGAATTCCGTCGAAACCCAAAAACCTGTCAAAATAATATGACTGGTAAAAAAGGGGGTGGCGTCCTAAGGCGTCCTAGTGTAAATTTCTCAAAATTGTGATATTTACATCACATTTTTGAGAGGTTTATGGGCGTCCTAAGGGAAAATTGAATAGCTAGGGCGTCCCGAATTTTCATTCTAAGATTTAAATATATTATATACTTAAGTATAATACAAGCAATATAAAAATTAAATTTTTATTATGTTAACTTATAAGAAATTTTTTTGAATTATCGTTGATTTATTGTAATCTTTCCAGGCTATACTTTTGAAATCAACTTTACCTGTCATACGCATTAATGTAGTAGATGTCCAGGTGTAGCTATTATATCCAGCAACATTGGTATTTTATCATTGTAAGATATCAAAATGAGCGTTTTTTCAGATATAATTTTTTCGTAAATTTTTCAAAAATAAGATGGTAAAAAGCCTCGACTTGCTCGAAAAATAACAATTTTTTTACTTGTAAAAATAACCCTTTTACAGCATGGGCAGCTATTCATCACTATTTCTTTTTTCTAAAAGTATATTTTTCAAAAAAAATTAAGATCAAATTCGACAATTTCTTGATGAAAGCAAAAATATTACACATACTTCTAGATGCATGGGATAAAATATGCAATTATCCAATCAATTCGCATGATTTGAAAAAAAAATATAAATTTGATAAAATGTAGAAATTTTTTATTTTTAACTTGAGATTCGATTTTTTTGATCCATTTGTGAATTTTTTTTGATCGGAATTTCAATTAATTTGTTGATCAAAAATGACCTCACAATGTTTGATCATAAGTGAAGTCATCTTCATGGGTATTTAGAAACTCCAAGAGAAATTGCTTATTTCTTCGCAGATGTAATATCTGAGAAAATCGAATTTAAATATTCATAGAAACCCAAATCATTCTCCGGTTCGAATAATTCATCTGTTGCTTTTTCTGTTTTTTCTATGAATTTTAATAATTTGATTAATAAATCTTCATCAGGAAGAATTATTGCTGCATTTTGATAAAATTCCATATTGAGGTAATATGGCAATAATTACATTTATAAAATGTAATTTTATCCAAAATTTTTTGGCAAATTCGCATAATAGCATTAATATTTGAAGCTGAGATTAAACCTGTGATTACTTCTGTAACTTTTGAAAATCATCGCAATTTAATATCTCTTTATATTGAATTGAGAAATAAAAAATCAAATGGATTCATTTCTTCAATTTCAAGGAGATTGTAAAAATTGATAGAAGTGTTATTGCAACAAATTGTATTTGCAGCAAAAAATATCAATGCTCGATTCCATTTTTGGAATAAATTTGCTGGAACAATGTTAAATTAAAACAGTTGCTTAATTTTTCTTCATTGTTTTCATAAAAAAGTAACAAGTTTGCAACTGAAATTTCAAAATTTGATAATTGCCAGTTATTTCAGTAAATATATATATTTGCTTTTCTTCATCTAAAAATGGCAAATATTGATTTTCAATATTAACTAAAGTTTGGGATAAATTGTTCCAGTTTGATTTTACAATTTGTGAGCACATTATGTAATATGTAAATTTATCCGCTTTGTAGGAATTTAAAATTGTTTGTTGTTCTGTTTCAGTTAAATTACTGAATTTTGCAAGAATATATTGTGATAAAAAAATAGAATCCTTGAAACATTCTGATATCTTTTCAATGTTTTAAAACGGATGCTAAAAAATGTAAAAGAACTTCATCAGTCACTGTGATTTTTTTGAAAAATTTATCCCAATTTAAGCATCCAATTGATCTTTCTGTCATTGTACTTATGCATTGATAAAGTTGATTTAATGAATCCGAAGAATAATCATTATGCTTGACTAGTTGAGTTAGTTGATACAGACTTTCGTCAGCCATTTTTAAAAAAATGAATAAATTGTATAGTAAATTATATTTGTGAAATTTGTGACGCTACATTCAATCTTAGACCAATATCTCAAAGAATTCCTCATTTAAGTATTACTTTTCATTGTTTTTTTAAAAAATATCTTTGCTTATTTGTTCACTTTTTTGACATTTATTATATGCTTTTATCATATTTCCGATGATATGAATATATATTCTATATAAGAATGACGCTACATTCAATCTAAGACCAATATCTCAAAGAATTACTCATTTAAGTATTACTTTTCATTGTTTTTTTAAAAAATATCTTTGCTTATTTGTTCACTTTTTTGACATTTATTATATGCTTTTTATCATATTTCCGATGATATGAATATATATTCTATATAAGAATGACGCTACATTCAATCTAAGACCAATATCTCAAAGAATTACTCATTTAAGTATTACTTTTCATTTTTGATTCAATTTTCGAACGTTTTCGTAAATTTTGCATCATTTCATTTTTTAATGGGAAAATCATCTATTATTTAATCAAAAAAGAGCAAACTTTACAGACGAAAATAAAATATTTATCAGGGAACAATCTGATAATACCAAAAATCAACATCGAGAGATGAAAAAACGAATATAATCAAACAAGTTCTTCAATATTTTAATATTAAAATACGCCGAAAATGAATCTAAAGCTGTCAGAAGATATTTTAGTTATATTGCAGTTAAAAATTTCCCACAGTTACTGGAAAATTCCTGATACAATTGTTCGCAAAGATATGCTTTATTCGCATGATCATACAAATATTATTAATTCAAATAATATTGAACGTTACTACCGTTGCATCGATCATTCTTGTCAAGCACGTTATTTAGTTAAAATTGAGAACAGTTCAGTTTCCGAAGATTTACAAAAGGAACATATACCCGAATGCAGACAATTTAAAAAGTTACAAAATGAAAAAAATGATCTTCATAAATCAATGACTCTGAGAGAAATATACAATAAGGCAATGGCAAAATTTTCTGAAGACAACGGCACTTTTCAGCAGATTCAAAAATTTATGACAGAACTTGCTGTTGGTACTGATGAAAATCCATTAATTAAAGATTCATTGGTCAGGGAAGTTTATATTAAGTCCAGAAAATTTTCTGTTGGAGAAAAAATTACAGACGATGAAATTGCTAATTTTTGTTTAATAAATGGCGAGCAGTTTTTCATTGGCCATGATTTTCAAGCAAATTGTGAGACGATGTTTTTTTGGTTTTGAGAAGGCAATTCAATTTGCAAAAGAAGCCACAGAATTATTTTGCGATGGAACTTTTTAAAATTACACCAAAACATTTTCAAAAAGGACAGATGCTAACAATTATGATTTGTGAACCTTCAACAAATCAATATCTACCACTTATTTATATTCATGAAAAACCGCACATTTGAATCTTATAAGAAGGCATTTGAATATATTTTTACTGTCAAGGGTATTCAATTTTCAAAGCTAATTCAAATTCATTGTGATTTTGAAAAGGGAATGATAGAGGCACTTCAACAAATTTTCCCTAAAGTCCGTATAATTGGATGCCTATTTCATTTCAAACAAGCTTTACACAGGAAACTTGTAGCACTTTATACAAAAAAATTCAATACTTTAAAATTCTTTATTTAAGCTATATTCTATTACTCCATTCATGTTCTCATGAAGAATTTGTACTTACAATGCATATAATTAATCAAAATAAAGTTGATTCGATCAAAGATTATATTGATTATTTCAACAAAGTTTGGTTGCCGCACTACAATTTATATCTCAATATAATAATGCAACTGCAATATTCACTAATGATTGCCTCGAGAGTATGCATTCAGAATTTTCTTTGTTAAAACATCCAAACATTTATGAAGCTATTAAGAAGATATCTCAAATCCAATTAGATAAATATAACGCCATCAAAAATAACCAGAAGATCGAACGCCATATAAAAACCGTTATCACTGATAGCTACAAAAATTATATTCTTGACTTCTTTCAAAAAGAACTTGAGAAAACAATTTTTCTATCAAACAATTACAAAACGTAGATCTCTCTTTTTT